>NW_027174712.1:0-118000 GCF_000390325.3 Nicotiana tomentosiformis | reverse complement strand
TGGTCCATGCCACTTAGGTTTCAAGGATGAAAGTTTGGAACATGGGCAATCATTTCCTGGAGATGGTAATGGTAAATTTTCTGTTGGTAGGCAGAATTGGAACATAAAATTTAAGGATGCTACCTCTGCTACTCAAGCAGCGGCTAAAGGAAATATTGTGTTGATGATGGTGGTTCATGCCACTTAGATTGCAAGGATAAAAGGTTGGAACATAAGCAATCATTTCCTAGAGATGGTAATGGTAATTTTACTGTTGGAAGGCAGAATTGGAACATGAAATTTAAGGATGCTACCCCTGCTGCTCAAGCAGCGGCTGAGTTGCATAACATGCAAGCCTAGCTGCCAGAGCTGTTGTAGAACTTTCAAGGCAATATTGTGTTGATGATGGTGGTTCATGCCACTTAGGTTTCAAGGATGAAAGGTTGGAACTTTGGCAATCATTTCCTGGAGATGGTAATGGTAATTTTACTATTGGCAGGCAGAATTCGAACATGAGATTGAAGGATGCTACCTCTGCTGCTCAAGCAGCGGCTGAGTTTGCATAACATGCAAACCTAGCTGCCAGAGCTGTTGTAGAACTTTCAAGGCAATATTGTGTTGATGGTGGTGTTTCATGCCACTTAGGTTTCAAGGATGATAGGTTGGAACATGGGCAATCATTTCCTGGAGATGGTAATGGTAATTTTTCTATTGGCAGGCTGAATTGGAACATGAAATTTAAGTATGCTACCTCTGCTGCTCAAGCAGCGGCTGAGTTTGCATAACATGCAAACCTAGCTGCCAGAGCTGTTGTAGAACTTTCAAGGCAATATTATGTTGATGATGGTGGATCATGCCACTTAGGTTTCAAGGATGATAGGTTGGAACATGGGCAATCATTTCCTGGAGATGGTAATGGTAAATTTTCTGTTGGCAGGCAGAATTGGAACATGAAATTTAAGGATGCTACCTCTGCTGCTCCAGCAGCAGCTGATTTTGCACAACATGCAAGCCTAGCTACCAGAGCTGTTGTAGAACATTCAAGGCAAGATTGTGTTGATGATGATGGTGGTCCATGCCACTTAGGTTTCAAGGATGAAAGTTTGGAACATGGGCAATCATTTCCTAGAGATGGTAATGGTAATTTTACTGTTGGCAGGCAGAATTGGAACATGAAATTTAAGGATGCTACCCCTACTGCTCAAGCAGCGGCTGAGTTTGCATAACATGCAAGCCTAGCTTCCAGAGCTGTTGTAGAACTTTCAAGGCAATATTGTGTTGATGATGGTGGTTCATGCCACTTAGGTTTCAAGGATGAAAGGTTGGAGCTTTGGCAATCATTTCCTGGAGATGGTAATGGTAATTTTTCTATTGGCAGGCAGAATTCGAACATGAGATTGAAGGATGCTACCTCTGTTGCTCAAGCAGCGGCTGAGTTTGCATAACATGCAAACCTAGCTGCCAGAGATGTTGTAGAACTTTCAAGGCAATATTGTGTTGATGGTGGTGGTTCATGCCACTTAGGTTTCAAGGATGATAGGTTGGAACATGGGCAATCATTTCCTGGAGATGGTAATGGTAAATTTTCTGTTGGTAGGCAGAATTGGAACATGAAATTTAAGGATGCTACCTCTGCTGCTCAAGCAGCGGCTGAGTTTGCAGAACATGCAAGCCTAGCTGCCAGAGCTGTTGTAGAACTTTGAAGGAAAGATTGTTTTGATGATGGTGGTGGTCCATGCCACTTAGGTTTCAAGGATGAAAGGTTGGAACATGGGCAATCATTTCCTGGAGATGGTAATGGTAAATTTTTGTTGGTAAGCAGAATTGGAACATGAAATTTAAGGATGCTACCACGGCTGCTCAAGCAACGGCTGAGTTTGAAGAATATGCAAGCCTAACTGCCAGAGCTGCTGTAGAAGTTTAAAGGCAATATTGTGTTGATGATGGTGGTTCATGCCACTTAGTTTGCAAGGATAAAAGGTTGGAACATGAGCAATCATTTCCTGGAGATGGTAATGGTAATATTTCTGTTGGCAGGCAGAATTGGAACATGAAATTTAAGGATGCTACCCCTGCTGCTCAAGCAGCGGCTGAGTTTGCATAACATGCAAGCCTAGCTGCCAGAGCTGTTGAAGAACTTTCAAGGCAATATTGTGTTGATGATGGTGGTTCATGCCACTTAGGTTTCAAGGTTGAAAGGTTGGAAAATGGGCAATCATTTCCTAGAGATGGTAATGGTAATTTTTCTGTTGGCAGGCAGAATTGGAACATGAAATTTAAGGATGCTACCTCTGCTGCTCAAGCAGCAGCTGAGTTTGCATAACATGCAAACCTAGCTGCCAGAGCTGTTGTAGAACTTTCAAGGCAATATTGTGTTGATGGTGGTGGTTCATGCCACTTAGGTTTCAAGGATGATAGGTTGGAACATGGGCAATCATTTCCTGGAGATGGTAATGGTAAATTTTCTGTTGGTAGGCAGAATTGGAACATGAAATTTAAGGATGCTACCTCTGCTGCTCAAGCAGCGGCTGAGTTTGCAGAACATGCAAGCCTAGCTGCCAGAGCTGTTATAGAACTTTCAAGGAAAGATTGTGTTGATGATGGTGGTGGTCCATGCCACTTAGGTTTCAAGGATGAAAGGTTGGAACGTGGGCAATCATTTCCTGGAGATGGTAATGGTAAATTTTTTGTTGGTAAGCAGAATTGGAACATGAAATTTAAGGATGCTACCACGGCTGCTCAAGCAGCGGCTGAGTTTGAAGAACATGCAAGCCTAACTGCCAGAGCTGTTGTAGAAGTTTAAAGGCAATATTGTGTTGATGATGGTGGTTCATGCCACTTAGTTTGAAAGGATAAAAGGTTGGAACATGAGCAATCATTTCCTGGAGATGGTAATGGTAATATTTCTGTTGGCAGGCAGAATTGGAACATGAAATTTAAGGATGCTACCCCTGCTGCTCAAGCAGCGGCTGAGTTTGCATAACATGCAAGCCTAGCTGCCAGAGCTGTTGAAGAACTTTCAAGGCAATATTGTGTTGATGATGGTGGTTCATGCCACTTAGGTTTCAAGGTTGAAAGGTTGGAAAATGGGCAATCATTTCCTAGAGATGGTAATGGTAATTTTTCTGTTGGCAGGCAGAATTGGAACATGAAATTTAAGGATGCTACCTCTGCTGCTCAAGCAGCAGCTGAGTTCGCATAACATGCAAACCTAGCTGCCAGAGCTGTTGTAGAACTTTCAAGGCAATATTGTGTTGATGGTGGTGGTTCATGCAACTTAGGTTTTAAGGATGATAGGTTGGAACATGGGCAATCATTTCCTGGAGATGGTAATGGTAAATTTTCTGTTGGCAGGAAGAATTGGAACATGAAATTTAAGGATGCTACCTCTGCTGCTCAAGCAGCGGCTGAGTTTGCAGAATATGAAAGCCTAACTGCCAGAGCTGTTGTAGAACTTTCAAGGGAATATTGTGTTGATGATGGTGGTTCATGCCACTTAGTATTCAAGGATGAAAGGTTGGAACATGGGCAACTATTTCCTGGAGATGGTAATGGTAATTTTTCTGTTGGCAGGCAGAATTGGAACATGAAATTTAAGGATGCTACTTCTGCTGCTTAAGCAGCGGCTGAGTTTGCAGAACATGCAAGCCTAACTGCCAGAACTGTTGTAGAAGTTTAAAGGCAATATTGTGTTGATGATGGTGGTTCATGCCACTTAGTTTGCAAGGATGAAAGGTTGGAACATGATCAATCATTTCCTGGAGATGGTAATGGTAATATTTCTGTTGGCAGGAAGAATTGGAACATGAAATTTAAGGATGCTACCCCTGCTGCTCAAGCAGCGGCTGAGTTTGCATAACATGCAAGCCTAGCTGCCAGAGCTGTTGTAGAACTTTCAAGGCAATATTGTGTTGATGATGGTGGTTCATGCCACTTAGGTTTCAAGGATGAAAGGTTGGAACACGGGCAATCTTTCCTAGAGATGGTAATGGTAATTTTTCTGTTGGCAGGCAGAATTAGAACATGAAATTTAAGGATGCTACCTCTGCTGCTCAAGCAGCGGCTGAGTTTGCAGAACATTCAAGCCTAACTGCCAGAGCTGTTGTAGAACTTTAAAGGCAATATTGTGTTGATGATGGTTGTTCATGCCACTTAGGTTTCAAGGATGAAAGGTTGGAACATGGGCAATCATTTCCTGGAGATGGTAATGGTAATTTTTCTATTGGCAGGCAGAATTGGAACATGAAATTTAAGTATGCTACCTCTGCTGCTCAAGCAGCGGCTGAGTTTGCATAACATGCAAACCTAGCTGCCAGAGCTGTTGTAGAACTTTCAAGGCAATATTGTGTTGATGATGGTGGTTCATGCCACTTAGGTTTCAAGGATGATAGGTTGGAACATGGGCAATCATTTCCTGGAGATGGTAATGGTAAATTTTCTGTTGGCAGGCAGAATTGGAACATGAAATTTAAGGATGCTACCTCTGCTGCTCAAGCAGCGGCTGATTTTGCACAACATGCAAGCCTAGCTACCAGAGCTGTTGTAGAACTTACAAGGCAAGATTGTGATGATGATGATGGTGGTCCATGCCACTTAGGTTTCAAGGATGAAAGTTTGGAATATGGGCAATCATTTCCTGGAGATGGTAATGGTAAATTTTCTGTTGGTAGGCAGAATTGGAACATAAAATTTAAGGATGCTACCTCTGCTACTCAAGCAGCGGCTAAGTTTGCAGAACAATCAAGCCTAGCTGCCAGAGCTATTGTAGAACTTTAAAGGAAATATTGTGTTGATGATGGTGGTTCATGCCACTTAGTTTGCAAGGATAAAAGGTTGGAACATGAGCAATCATTTCCTAGAGATGGTAATGGTAATTTTTCTGTTGGCAGGCAGAATTGGAACATGAAATTTAAGGATGCTACCCCTGCTGCTCAAGCAGCGACTGAGTTTGCATAACATGCAAGCCTAGCTGCCAGAGCTGTTGCAGAACTTTCAAGGCAATATTGTGTTGATGATGGTGGTTCATGCCACTTAGGTTTCAAGGAGGAAAGGTTGGAACATGGGCAATCATTTCCTAGAGAGGGTAATGGTAATTTTTCTGTTGGCAGGCAGAATTGGAACATGAGATTGAAGGATGCTACCTCTGCTGCTCAAGCAGCGGCTGAGTTTGCATAACATGCAAACCTAGCTGCTAGAGCTGTTGTAGAACTTTTAAGGCAATATTGTGTTGATGGTGGTGGTTCATGCCACTTAGGTTTCAAGGATGATAGGTTGGAACATGGGCAATCATTTCCTGGAGATGGTAATGGTAAATTTTCTGTTGGCAGGCAGAATTGGAACATGAAATTTAAGGATGCTACCTCTGCTGCTCAAGCAGCGGCTGAGTTTGCAGAACATGCAAGCCTAGCTGCCAGAGCTGTTGTAGAACTTTCAAGGCAAGATTGTGTTGATGATGGTGGTGGTCCATGCACTTAGGTTTCAAGGATGAAAGGTTGGAACGTGGGCAATCATTTCCTGGAGATGGTAATGGTAAATTTTTTGTTGGTAAGCAGAATTGGAACATGAAATTTAAGGATGCTACCTCTGCTGCTCAAGCAGCGGCTGAGTTTGCAGAACATGCAAGCCTAACTGCCAGAACTGTTGTAGAAGTTTAAAGGCAATATTGTGTTGATGATGGTGGTTCATGCCACTTAGTTTGCAAGGATAAAAGGTTGGAACATGAGCAATCATTTCCTGGAGATGGTAATGGTAATATTTCTGTTGGCAGGAAGAATTGGAACATGAAATTTAAGGATGCTACCCCTGCTGCTCAAGCAGCGGCTGAGTTTGCATAACATGCAAGCCTAGCTGCCAGAGCTGTTGTAGAACTTTCAAGGCAATATTGTGTTGATGATGGTGGTTCATGCCACTTAGGTTTCAAGGATGAAAGGTTGGAACACGGGCAATCTTTCCTAGAGATGGTAATGGTAATTTTTCTGTTGGCAGGCAGAATTGGAACATGAAATTTAAGGATGCTACCTCTGCTGCTCAAGCAGCGGCTGAGTTTGTAGAACATGAAAGCCTAGCTGCCAGAGCTGTTGTAGAACTTTCAAGGCAATATTGTGTTGATGATGGTGGTCCATGCCACTTAGGTTTCAAGGATGAAAGGTTGGAACATGGGCAATCATTTCCTGGAGATGGTAATGGTAAATTTTCTGTTGGCAGGCAGAATTGGAACATGAAATTTAAGGATGCTACCTCTGCTGCTCAAGCAGCGGCTGAGTTTGCAGAACATTCAAGCCTAACTGCCAGAGCTGTTGTAGAACTTTCAAGGCAAGTTTGTGTTGATGATGATGGTGGTCCATGCCACTTAGGTTTCAAGGATGAAAGTTTGGAACATGGGCAATCATTTCCTGGAGATGGTAATGGTAAATTTTCTGTTGGTAGGCAGAATTGGAACATAAAATTTAAGGATGCTACCTCTGCTACTCAAGCAGCGGCTAAGTTTGCAGAACAATCAAGCCTAGCTGCCAGAGCTATTGTAGAACTTTAAAGGAAATATTGTGTTGATGATGGTGGTTCATGCCACTTAGTTTGCAAGGATAAAAGGTTGGAACATGAGCAATCATTTCCTAGAGATGGTAATGGTAATTTTTCTGTTGGCAGGCAGAATTGGAACATGAAATTTAAGGATGCTACCCCTGCTGCTCAAGCAGCGGCTGAGTTTGCATAACATGCAAGCCTAGCTGCCAGAGTTGTTGCAGAACTTTCAAGGCAATATTGTGTTGATGATGGTGGTTCATGCCACTTAGGTTTCAAGGAGGAAAGGTTGGAACATGGGCAATCATTTCCTAGAGAGGGTAATGGTAATTTTTCTGTTGGCAGGCAGAATTGGAACATAAGATTGAAGGATGCTACCTCTGCTGCTCAAGCAACGGCTGAGTTTGCATAACATGCAAACCTAGCTGCCAGAGCTGTTGTAGAACTTTTAAGGCAATATTGTGTTGATGGTGGTGGTTCATGCCACTTAGGTTTTAAGGATGATAGGTTGGAACATGGGCAATCATTTCCTGGAGATGGTTATGGTAAATTTTCTGTTGGCAGGCAGAATTGGAACATGAAATTTAAGGATGCTACCTCTGCTGCTCAAGCAGCGGCTGAGTTTGCAGAACATGCAAGCCTAGCTGCCAGAGCTGTTGTAGAACTTTCAAGGCAAGATTGTGTTGATGATGGTGGTGGTCCATGCACTTAGGTTTCAAGGATGAAAGGTTGGAACGTGGGCAATCATTTCCTGGAGATGGTAATGGTAAATTTTTTGTTGGTAAGAAAAATTGGAACATGAAATTTAAGGATGCTACCTCTGCTGCTCAAGCAGCGGCTGAGTTTGCAGAACATGCAAGCCTAACTGCCAGAACTGTTGTAGAAGTTTAAAGGTAATATTGTGTTAATGATGGTGGTTCATGCCACTTAGTTTGCAAGGATAAAAGGTTGGAACATGAGCAATCATTTCCTGGAGATGGTAATGGTAATATTTCTGTTGGCAGGAAGAATTGGAACATGAAATTTAAGGATGCTACCCCTGCTGCTCAAGCAGCGGCTGAGTTTGCATAACATGCAAGCCTAGCTACCAGAGCTGTTGTAGAACTTTCAAGGCAATATTGTGTTGATGATGGTGGTTCATGCTACTTAGGTTTCAAGGATGAAAGGTTGGAACACGGGCAATCTTTCCTAGAGATGGTAATGGTAATTTTTCTATTGGTAGGCAGAATTGGAACATGAAATTTAAGGATGCTACCTCTGCTGCTCAAGCAGCGGCTGAGTTTGCAGAACATGAAAGCCTAACTGCCAGAGCTGTTGTAGAACTTTCAAGGCAATATTGTGTTGATGATGGTGGTCTATGCCACTTAGGTTTCAAGGATGAAAGGTTGGAACATGGGCAATCATTTCCTGGATATGGTAATGGTAAATATTTTGTTGGCAGGCAGAATTGGAACATGAAATTTAAGGATGCTACCTCTGCTGCTCAAGCAGCGGCTGAGTTTGCAGAACATGCAAGCCTAGCTGCCAGAGCTGTTGTAGAACTTTAAAGGCATTATTGTGTTGATGATGGTGGTTCATGCCACTTAGATTTCAAGGATGAAAGGTTGGAACATGGGCAATCATTTCCTAGAGATGGTAATGGTAATTTTTCTGTTGGCAGGCAAAATTGGAACATGAAATTTAAGGATGCTACTTTTGCTGCTCAAGCAGCGATTGAGTTTGCAGAATATGCAAGCCTAGCTGCCAGAGCTGTTGTAGAAATTTAACGGTAATATTGTGTTGATGATGGTGGTTTATGCCACTTAGGTTTCAAGGATGAAAGGTTGAAACATGGGCAATCATTTCCTGGAGATGGTAATGGTAATTTTTCTGTTGGCAGGCAGAATTGGAACATGAAATTTAAGGATGCTACCTCTGTTGCTCAAGCAGTGACTGAGTTTGCAGAACATGAAAGCCTAGCTGCCAGAGCTATTGTAGAACTTTCAAGGCAATATTGTGTTGATGATGGTGGTCTATGCCACTTAGGTTTCAAGGATGAAAGGTTGGAACATGGGCAATCATTTCCTGGATATGGTAATGGTAAATTTTTTGTTGGCAGGCAGAATTGGAACATGAAATTTAAGGATGCTACCTCTGCTGCTCAAGCAGCGGCTGAGTTTGCAGAACATGCAAGCCTAGCTGCCAGAGCTGTTGTAGAACTTTAAAGGCAATATTGTGTTGATGATGGTGGTTCATGCCACTTAGGTTTCAAGGATGAAAGGTTGGAACATGGGCAATCATTTCCTGGAGATGGTAATGGTAATTTTTCTGTTGGCAGGCAGAATTGGAACATGAAATTTAAGGATGCTACCTCTGCTGCTCAAGCAGCGGCTGAGTTTGCAGAACATGAAAGCCTAACTGCTAGAGCTGTTGTAGAACTTTCAAGGCAATATTGTGTTGATGATGGTGGTTCATGCCACTTAGGTTTCAAGGAGGAAAGGTTGGAACATGGGCAATCATTTCCTAGAGAGGGTAATGGTAATTTTTCTGTTGGTAGGCAGAATTGGAACATGAGATTGAAGGATGCTACCTCTGCTGCTCAAGCAGCGGCTGAGTTTGCATAACATGCAAACCTAGCTGCCAGAGCTGTTGTAGAACTTTCAAGGCAATATTGTGTTGATGGTGGTGGTTCATGCCACTTAGGTTTCAAGGATGATAGGTTGGAACATGGGCAATCATTTCCTGGAGATGGTTATGGTAAATTTTCTATTGGCAGGCAGAATTGGAACATGAAATTTAAGGATGCTACCTCTGCTGCTCAAGCAGCGGCTGAGTTTGCACAACATGCAAGCCTAGCTGCCAGAGCTGTTGTAGAACTTTCAAGGCAAGATTGTGTTGATGATGGTGGTGGTCCATGCACTTAGGTTTCAAGGATGAAAGGTTGGAACGTGGGCAATCATTTCCTGGAGATGGTAATGGTAAATGTTTTGTTGGTAAGCAAAATTGGAACATGAAATTTAAGGATGCTACCTCTGCTGCTCAAGCAGCGGCTGAGTTTGCAGAACATGCAAGCCTAACTGCCAGAACTGTTGTAGAAGTTTAAAAGCAATATTGTGTTGATGATGGTGGTTCATGCCACTTAGTTTGCAAGGATAAAAGGTTGGAACATGAGCAATCATTTCCTGGAGATGGTAATGGTAATATTTCTGTTGGTAGGAAGAATTAGAACATGAAATTTAAGGATGCTACCCCTGCTGCTCAAGCAGCGGCTGAGTTTGCATAACATGCAAGCCTAGCTGCCAGAGCTGTTGTAGAACTTTCAAGGCAATATTGTGTTGATGATGGTGGTTCATGCCACTTAGGTTTCAAAGATGAAAGGTTGGAACATGGGCAATCATTTCCTAGAGATGGTAATGGTAATTTTTCTGTTGGCAGGGAGAATTGGAACATGAAATTTAAGGATGCTACCTTTGCTGCTCAAGTAGCGACTGAGTTTGCAGAACATGCAAGCCTAGCTGCCAGAGCTGTTGTAGAACTTTCAAGGAAATATTATGTTGATGATTGTGGTTCATGCCACTTAGGTTTCAAGGATGAAAGGTTGGAACATGGGCAATCATTTCCTGGAGATGGTAATGGTAATTTTTCTGTTGGCAAACATGAAATTTAAGGATGCTACTTTTGCTGCTCAAGCAGCGATAGAGTTTGCAGAATATGCAAGCCTAGCTGCCAGAGCTGTTGTAGAAATTTAACGGTAATATTGTGTTGATGATGGTGGTTTATGCCACTTAGGTTTCAAGGATGAAAGGTTGAAACATGGGCAATCATTTCCTGGAGATGGTAATGGTAATTTTTCTGTTGGCAGGCAGAATTGGAACATGAAATTTAAGGATGCTACCTCTGTTGCTCAAGCAGCGACTGAGTTTGCAGAACATGAAAGCCTAGCTGCCAGAGCTATTGTAGAACTTTCAAGGCAATATTGTGTCGATGATGGTGGTCTATGCCACTTAGGTTTCAAGGATGAAAGGTTGGAACATGGGCAATCATTTCCTGGATATGGTAATGGTAAATATTTTGTTGGCAGGCAGAATTGGAACATGAAATTTAAGGATGCTACCTCTGCTGCTCAAGCAGCGGCTGAGTTTGCAGAACATGCAAGCCTAGCTGCCAGAGCTGTTGTAGAACTTTAAAGGCATTATTGTGTTGATGATGGTGGTTCATGCCACTTAGATTTCAAGGATGAAAGGTTGGAACATGGGCAATCATTTCCTAGAGATGGTAATGGTAATTTTTCTGTTGGCAGGCAAAATTGGAACATGAAATTTAAGGATGCTACTTTTGCTGCTCAAGCAGCGATTGAGTTTGCAGAATATGCAAGCCTAGCTGCCAGAGCTGTTGTAGAAATTTAACGGTAATATTGTGTTGATGATGGTGGTTTATGCCACTTAGGTTTCAAGGATGAAAGGTTGAAACATGGGCAATCATTTCCTGGAGATGGTAATGGTAATTTTTCTGTTGGCAGGCAGAATTGGAACATGAAATTTAAGGATGCTACCTCTGTTGCTCAAGCAGTGACTGAGTTTGCAGAACATGAAAGCCTAGCTGCCAGAGCTATTGTAGAACTTTCAAGGCAATATTGTGTTGATGATGGTGGACTATGCCACTTAGGTTTCAAGGATGAAAGGTTGGAACATGGGCAATCATTTCCTGGATATGGTAATGGTAATTTTTCTGTTGGCAGGCAGAATTGGAACATGAAATTTAAGGATGCTACCTCTGCTGCTCAAGCAGCGGCTGAGTTTGCAGAACATGCAAGCCTAGCTGCCAGAGCTGTTGTAGAACTTTCAAGGCAATATTGTGTTGATGATGGTGGTTCATGCCACTTAGGTTTCAAGGATGAAAGGTTGGAACATGGGCAATCATTTCCTGGAGATGGTAATGGTAATTTTTCTGTTGGCAGGCAGAATTGGAACATGAAATTTAAGGATGCTACCTCTGCTGCTCAAGCAGCGGCTGAGTTTGCAGAACATGAAAGCCTAACTGCTAGAGCTGTTGTAGAACTTTCAAGGCAATATTGTGTTGATGATGGTGGTTCATGCCACTTAGGTTTCAAGGAGGAAAGGTTGGAACATGGGCAATCATTTCCTAGAGAGGGTAATGGTAATTTTTCTGTTGGTAGGCAGAATTGGAACATGAGATTGAAGGATGCTACCTCTGCTGCTCAAGCAGCGGCTGAGTTTGCATAACATGCAAACCTAGCTGCCAGAGCTGTTGTAGAACTTTCAAGGCAATATTGTGTTGATGGTGGTGGTTCATGCCACTTAGGTTTCAAGGATGATAGGTTGGAACATGGGCAATCATTTCCTGGAGATGGTTATGGTAAATTTTCTATTGGCAGGCAGAATTGGAACATGAAATTTAAGGATGCTACCTCTGCTGCTCAAGCAGCGGCTGAGTTTGCACAACATGCAAGCCTAGCTGCCAGAGCTGTTGTAGAACTTTCAAGGCAAGATTGTGTTGATGATGGTGGTGGTCCATGCACTTAGGTTTCAAGGATGAAAGGTTGGAACGTGGGCAATCATTTCCTGGAGATGGTAATGGTAAATGTTTTGTTGGTAAGCAAAATTGGAACATGAAATTTAAGGATGCTACCTCTGCTGCTCAAGCAGCGGCTGAGTTTGCAGAACATGCAAGCCTAACTGCCAGAACTGTTGTAGAAGTTTAAAAGCAATATTGTGTTGATGATGGTGGTTCATGCCACTTAGTTTGCAAGGATAAAAGGTTGGAACATGAGCAATCATTTCCTGGAGATGGTAATGGTAATATTTCTGTTGGTAGGAAGAATTAGAACATGAAATTTAAGGATGCTACCCCTGCTGCTCAAGCAGCGGCTGAGTTTGCATAACATGCAAGCCTAGCTGCCAGAGCTGTTGTAGAACTTTCAAGGCAATATTGTGTTGATGATGGTGGTTCATGCCACTTAGGTTTCAAAGATGAAAGGTTGGAACATGGGCAATCATTTCCTAGAGATGGTAATGGTAATTTTTCTGTTGGCAGGGAGAATTGGAACATGAAATTTAAGGATGCTACCTTTGCTGCTCAAGTAGCGACTGAGTTTGCAGAACATGCAAGCCTAGCTGCCAGAGCTGTTGTAGAACTTTCAAGGAAATATTATGTTGATGATTGTGGTTCATGCCACTTAGGTTTCAAGGATGAAAGGTTGGAACATGGGCAATCATTTCCTGGAGATGGTAATGGTAATTTTTCTGTTGGCAAACATGAAATTTAAGGATGCTACTTTTGCTGCTCAAGCAGCGATAGAGTTTGCAGAATATGCAAGCCTAGCTGCCAGAGCTGTTGTAGAAATTTAACGGTAATATTGTGTTGATGATGGTGGTTTATGCCACTTAGGTTTCAAGGATGAAAGGTTGAAACATGGGCAATCATTTCCTGGAGATGGTAATGGTAATTTTTCTGTTGGCAGGCAGAATTGGAACATGAAATTTAAGGATGCTACCTCTGTTGCTCAAGCAGCGACTGAGTTTGCAGAACATGAAAGCCTAGCTGCCAGAGCTATTGTAGAACTTTCAAGGCAATATTGTGTCGATGATGGTGGTCTATGCCACTTAGGTTTCAAGGATGAAAGGTTGGAACATGGGCAATCATTTCCTGGATATGGTAATGGTAAATTTTTTGTTGGCAGGCAGAATTGGAACATGAAATTTAAGGATGCTACCTCTGCTGCTCAAGCAGCGGCTGAGTTTGCAGAACATGCAAGCCTAGCTGCCAGAGCTGTTGTAGAACTTTAAAGGCACTATTGTGTTGATGATGGTGGTTCATGCCACTTAGGTTTCAAGGATGAAAGGTTGGAACATGGGCAATCATTTCCTGGAGATGGTAATGGTAATTTTTCTATTGGCAGGCAGAATTGGAACATTAAATTTAAGTATGCTACCTCTGCTGCTCAAGCAGCGGCTGAGTTTGCATAACATGCAAACCTTGCTGCCAGAGCTGTTGTAGAACTTTCAAGGCAATATTGTGTTGATGATGGTGGTTCATGCCACTTAGGTTTCAAGGATGATAGGTGGGAAAATGGGCAATCATTTCTGGGAGATGGTAATGGTAAATTTTCTGTTGGCGGGCAGAATTGGAACATGAAATTTAAGAATGCTACCGATGCTGCTCAAGCAGCGGCTGAGATTGCAGAACATGCAAGCCTAGCTGCCAGAGCTGTTGTAGAACTTTAAAGGCACTATTGTGTTGATGATGGTGGTTCATGCCACATAGGTTTCAAGGATGAAAGGTTGGAACATGGGCAATCATTTCCTGGAGATGGTAATGGTAAATTTTCTGTTGGCAGGCAGAATTGGAACATGAAATTTAAGGATGCTACCTCTGCTGCTCAAGCAAGGTCTGAGTTTGCAGAACATTAAAGACTAACTACCAGACATGTTGTAGAACTTTAAAGGCAATATTGTGTCGATGATGGTGGTTCATGCCACTTAGTTTTCAAGGATGAAAGGTTGGAACATGGGCAATCATTTCCTGGAGATGGTAATGGTAATTTTTCTATTGGCAGGCAGAATTGGAACATGAAATTTAAGTATGCTACCTCTGCTGCTCAAGCAGCGGCTGAGTTTGCATAACATGCAAACCTAGCTGCCAGAGCTGTTGTAGAACTTTCAAGGCAATATTGTGTTGATGATGGTGGTTCATGCCACTTAGGTTTCAAGGATGAAAGGTTGGAACATAGGCAATCATTTCCTGGAGATAGTAATGGTAATTTTTCTGTTGGCAGGCAGAATTGGAACATGAAATTTAAGGATGCTACTTCTGCTGCTCAAGCAGCGATTGAGTTTGCCGAATATGCAAGCCTAGCTGCCAGAGCTGTTGTAGAACTTTAACGGTAATATTGTGTTGATGATGGTGGTTCATGCCACTTAGGTTTCAAGGATGAAAGGTTGGAACATGGGCAATCATTTCCTAGAGATGGTAATGGTAATTTTTCTGCTGGCAGGCAGAATTGGAACATGAAATTTAAGGATGCTACCTCTGCTGCTCAAGCAGCAGCTGAGTTTGCAGAACATGAAAGCCTAACTGCCAGAGCTGTTGTAGAACTTTCAAGACAATATTGTGTTGATGATGGTGGTTCATACCACTTTGTTTTCAAGGATGAAAGGTTGGAACATGGGCAATCATTTCCTAGAGATGGTAATGGTAATTGTTCTATTGGCAAGCAGAATTGGAACATGAAATTTAAGGATGCTACTTCTGCTGCTCAAGCAGCAACTGAGTTTGCAGAATATGCAAGCCTAGCTGCCAGAGCTATTGTAGAACTTTAACGGTAATATTGTGTTGATGATTGTGGTTCATGCCACTTAGGTTTCAAGGATGAAAGGTTGAAACATGGGAAATCATTTCCTTGAGATGGTAATGGTAATTTTTCTGTTGGCAGGCAGAATTGGAACATAAAATTTAAGGATGCTACCTCTGTTGCTCAAGCAGCAGCTGAGTTTGCAGAACATAAAACCCTAGCTGCCAGAGCTGTTGTAGAACTTTAAAGTCAATATTGTGTTGATGATGGTGTTCCATGACACTTATGTTTCAAGGATGAAAGGTTGGAACATGGGCAATCATTTCCTGGAGATGGTAATGGTAAATTTTCTGTTGGCAAGCAGAATTGGAACATGAAATTAAGGGATGCTACCTCTGCTGCTCAAGCAGCGGCTGAGTTTGCAGAACATTCAAGCCTAACTGCCAGAGCTATTGTAGAACTTTAAAGGCAATATTGTGTTGATGATGGTGGTTCATGCCACTTAGGTTTCAAGGATGAAAGGTTGGAACATGGGCAATCATTTCCTGGAGATGGTAATGGTAATTTTTCTATTGGCAGGCAGAATTGGAACATGAAATTTAAGTATGCTACCTCTGCTGCTCAAGCAGCGGCTGAGTTTGCATAACATGCAAACCTAGCTGCCAGAGCTGTTGTAGAACATTCAAGGTAATATTGTGTTAATGATGGTGGTTCATGCCACTTTGGTTTCAAGGATGAAAGGTTGGAACATAGACAATCATTTCCTGGAGATAGTAATGGTAATTTTTCTGTTGGCAGGCAGAATTGGAACATGAAATTTAAGGATGCTACTTCTGCTGCTCAAGCAGCGATTGAGTTTACAGAATATGCAAGCCTAGCTGCCAGAGCTGTTGTAGAACTTTAACGATAATATTGTGTTGATGATGGTGGTTCATGCCACTTAGGTTTCAAGGATGAAAGGTTGGAACATGGGCAATCATTTCCTAGAGATGGTAATGGTAATTTTTCTATTGGCAGGCAGAATTGGAACATGAAATTTAAGGATGCTACCTCTGCTGCTCAAGCAGCAGCTGAGTTTGCAGAACATGAAAGCCTAACTGCCAGAGCTGTTGTAGAACTTTCAAGGCAATATTGTGTGGATGATGGTGGTTCATGCCACTTTGTTTTCAAGGATGAAAGGTTGGAACATGGGCAATCATTTCCTGAAGATGGTAATGGTAATTTTTCTGTTGGCAGGCAGAATTGGAACATGAAATTTAAGGATGCAACTTCTGCTGCTCAAGCAGCGATTGAGTTTAAAGAATATGCAAGCCTAGCTGCCAGAGCTGTTGTAGAACTTTAACGGTAATATTGTGTTGATGATGGTGGTTCATGCCACTTAGGTTTCAAGGATGAAGGTTTGAAACATGGGAAATCATTTCTGGAGATGGTAATGGTAATTTTTCTGTTGGCAGGCAGAATTGGAACATGAAATTTAAGGATGCTACCTCTGTTGCTCAAGCAGTGGCTGAGTTTGCAGAACATGAAAGCCTAGCTGCCAAAGCTGTTATTGAACTTTCAAGGCAATATTGTGTTGATGATGGTGGTCCATGCCACTTATGTTTCAAGGATGAAAGGTTGGAACATGGGCAATCATTTCCTGGAGATGGTAAGGGTAAATTTTCTGTTGGCAGGCAGAATTGGAACATGAAATTAAGGGATGCTACCTCTGCTGCTCAAGCAGCGGCTGAGTTTGCAGAACATTCAAGCCTAACTGCCAGAACTGTTGTAGAACTTTAAAGGCAATATTGTGTTGATGATGGTGGTTCATGCCACTTAGGTTTCAAGGATGAAAGGTTGGAACATGGGCAATCATTTCCTGGAGATGGTAATGGTAATTTTTCTATTGGCAAGCAGAATTGGAACATGAAATTTAAGTATTCTACCTCTGCTGCTCAAGCAGCGGCTGAGTTTGCATAACATGCAAACCTAGCTGCCAGAGCTGTTGTAGAACTTTCAAGGCAATATTGTGTTGATGATGGTGGTTCATGCCACTTAGGTTTCAAGGATGAAAGGTTGAAACATGGGAAATCATTTCCTGGAGATGGTAATGGTAATTTTTCTGTTGGCAGGCAGAATTGGAACATGAAATTTAAGGATGCTACCTCTGTTGCTCAAGCAGCGGCTGAGTTTGCAGAACATGAAAGCCTAGCTGCCAGAGCTGTTGTAGAACTTTCAAGGCAATATTGTGTTGATGATGGTGGTCCATGCCACTTATGTTTCAAGGATGAAAGGTTGGAACATGGGCAATCATTTCCTGGAGATGGTAATGGTAAATTTTCTGTTGGCAGGCAGAATTGGAACATGAAATTAAGGGATGCTACCTCTGCTGCTCAAGCAGCGGCTGAGTTTGCAGAACATTCAAGCCTAACTGCCAGAGCTGTTGTAGAACTTTGAAGGCAATATTGTGTTGATGATGGTGGTTCATGCAACTTAGGTTTCAAGGATGAAAGGTTGGAACATGGGCAATCATTTCCTAGAGATGTTAATGGAAAATTTTCTGTTGGCAGGCAGAATTGGAACATGAAATTTAAGGATGCTACCTCTGCTGCTCAAGCAGCGGCTGAGTTTGCACAACATGCAAGCCTAGCTGCCAGAGCTGTTGTAGAACTTTCAAGGCAAGATTGTGTTGATAATGGTGGTGGTCCATGCCACTTAGGTTTCAAGGATGAAAGGTTGGAACATGGGCAATCATTTCCTGTAGATGTTAATGGTAAATTTTCTGTTGGTAGGCAGAATTGGAACATGAAATTTAAGGATGCTACCTCTGCAGCTCAAGCAGCGGCTGAGTTTGCAGAACAATCAAGCCTAACTGCCAGAGCTGTTGTAGAACTTTAAAGGCAATATTGTGTTGATGATAGTGGTTCATGCCACTTAGTTTGCAAGGATAAAAGGTTGGAACATGAGCAATCATTTCCTGGAGATGGTAATGGTAATTTTTCTGTCGGCAGGCAGAATTGGAACATGAAATTTAAGGATGCTACCCCTGCTGCTCAAGCAGCGGCTGAGTTTGCATAACATGCAAGCCTAGCTGCCAGAGCTGTCGTAGAACTTTTAAGGCAATATTGTGTTGATGATGGTGGTTCATGCCACTTAGGTTTCAAGGATGAAAGGTTGGAACATGGGCAATTATTTCCTAGAGATGGTAATGGTAATTTTTCTGTTGGCAGGCAGAATTGGAACATGAAATTTAAGGATGCTACCTCTACTGCTCAAGCAGCGGCTGAGTTTGTATAACATGCAAACCTAGCTGCCAGAGCTGTTGTAGAACTTTCAAGGCAATATTGTGTTGATGATGGTGGTTCATGCCACTTAGGTTTCAAGGATGATAGGTTGGAACATGGGCAATCATTTCCTGGAGATGGTAATGGTAAATTTTCTGTTGGTAGGCAGAATTGGAACATGAAATTTAAGGACGCTACCTCTGCTGCTCAAGCAACGGCTAAGTTTGCAGAACATTCAAGCCTAACTGCCAGAGCTGTTGTAGAACTTTAACGGCAATATTGTGTTGATGATGGTGGTTCATGCCACTTAGTTTTCAAGGATGAAAGGTTGTAACATGGGCCATCATTTCATGGAGATGGTAATGGTAATTTTTCTATTGGCAGGCAGAATTGGAACATGAAATTTAAGTATGCTACCTCTGCTGCTCAAGCAGCGGCGGAGTTTGCATAACATGCAAACCTAGCTGCCAGAGCTGTTGTAGAACTTTCAAGGCAATATTGTGTTGATGATGGTGGTTCATGCCACTTAGGTTACAAGGATGATAGGTTGGAACTTGGGCAATCATTTCCTGGAGATGGAAATGGTAAATTTTCTATTGGCAGGCTGAATTGGAACATGAAATTTAAGGATGCTACCTCTACTGCTCAAGCAGCGGCTGAGTTTGCAGAACATGCAAGCCTAGCTGCCAGAGCTGTTGTAGAACTTTCAAGGCAATATTTTGTTGATGATGGTGGTTCATGCCACTTAGGTTTCAAGGATGATAGGTTGGAACTTGGGCAATCATTTCCTGGAGATGGTAATGGTAAATTTTCTATTGGCAGGCAGAATTGGAACATGAAATTTAAGGATGCTACCTCTACTGCTCAAGCAGCGGCTGAGTTTGCAGAACATGCAAGCCTAGCTGCCAGAGCTGTTGTAGAACTTTCAAGGCAAGATTGTGTTGATGATGGTGGTGGTCCATGCCACTTAGGTTTCAAGGATGAAAGGTTGGAACATGGGCAATCATTTCCTGGAGATGGTAATGGTAAAGTTTTTGTTGGTAGGCAGAATTGGAACATGAAATTTAAGGATCCTACCTCTGCTGCTCAAGTAGCGGTTGAGTTTGCAGAACAATCAAGCCTAACTGCCAGAGCTGTTGTAGAACTTTAAAGGCAATATTGTGTTGATGATGGTGGTTCATGCCACTTAGTTTGCAAGGATAAAAGGTTGGAACATGAGCAATAATTTTCTATAGATGGTAATGGTAATTTTTCTGTTGGCAGGCAGAATTGGAACATGAAATTTAAGGATGCTTCCCCTGCTGCTCAAGCAGCGGCTGAGTTTGCATAACATGCAAGCCTAGCTGCCAGAGCTGTTGTAGAACTTTCAAGGCAATATTGTGTTGATGATGGTGGTTCATGCCACTTAGGTTTCAAGGATGAAAGGTTGGAACATGGGCAATCATTTCCCGGAGATGGTAATGATAGTTTTTCTGTTGGCAGGCAGAATTGGAACATGAAATTTTGGGATGCTACCTCTGCTGCTCAAGTAGCGGCTGAGTTTGCAGAACATGCAAGCCTCGCTGCCAGAGCTGTTGTAGAACTTTCAAGGCAATATTGTGTTGATGATGGTGGTTCATGCTACTTAGGTTTCAAAGATGAAAGGTTGGAACATGGGAAATAATTTCCTGGAGATGGTAAATTTTCTATTGGAAGTCAAAATTGGAACATGAAATTTAAGGATGTTACCTCTGCTGCTCAAGCAGCGGCTGAGTTTGCAGAACATGCAGGCCTAGCAGCTAGAGCTGTTTTAGAACTTTCAAGGCAATATTGTGTTGATGATGGTGGTTCATGCCACTTAGGTTTCAAAGATGAAAGGTTGGAACATGGGCAATCATTTCCTAGAGATGGTAATGGTAATTTTTCTGTTGGCAGGGAGAATTGGAACATGAAATTTAAGGATGCTACCTTTGCTGCTCAAGTAGCGGCTGAGTTTGCAGAACATGCAAGCCTAGCTGCCAGAGCTGTTGTAGAACTTTCAAGGCAATATTATGTTGATGATTGTGGTTCATGCCACTTAGGTTTCAAGGATGAAAGGTTGGAACATGGGCAATCATTTCCTGGAGATGGTACTGGTAATTTTTCTTTTGGCAGGCAGAATTGAAACATGAAATTTAAGGATGCTACCTCTGCTACTCAAGCAGCGGCTGAATTTGCAGAACATGCAAGCCTAGCTGCCAGAGCTGTTGTAGAACTTTCAAGGCAATATTGTGTTGATGATGGTGGTTCATGCCACTTAGGTTTCAAGGATGAAAGTTTGGAACATAGGCAATCATTTTCTTGAGATGGTAATGGTAGTTTTTCTGTTGGCAGGTAGAATTGGAACATGAAATTTTGGGATGCTACCTCTGCTGCTCAAGTAGCGGCTGAGTTTGCAGAACATGCAAGCCTAACCGCTAGAGCTGTTGTAGAACTTTCAAGGCAATATTGTGTTGATGATGGTGGTTCATGCCACTTAGGTTTCAAAGATGAAAGGTTGGAACAAGGGAAATAATATCCTGGAGATGGTAAATTTTCTATTGGCAGGCAGAATTGGAACATGAAATTTAAGTATGCTACCTCTGCTGCTCAAGCAGCGGCTGAGTTTGCATAACATGCAAACCTAGCTGCCAGAACTGTTGTAGAACTTTCAAGGCAATATTGTGTTGATGATGGTGGTTCATGCCACTTAGGTTTCAAGGATGATAGGTTGGAACATGGGCAATCATTTCCTAGAGATGTTAATGGTAAATTTTCTGTTGGCAGGCAGAATTGGAACATGAAATTTAAGGATGCTACCTCTGTTGCTCAAGCAGCGGCTGAGTTTGCAGAACATGAAAGCCTAGCTGCCAGAGCTGTTGTAGAACTTTCAAGGCAATATTGTGTTGATGATGGTGGTCCATGCCACTTATGTTTCAAGGATGAAAGGTTGGAACATGGGCAATCATTTCCTGGCGATGGTAATGGTAAATTTTCTGTTGGCAGGCAGAATTGGAACATGAAATTAAGGGATGCTACCTCTGCTGCTCAAGCATCGGCTGAGTTTGCAGAACATTCAAGCCTAACTGCCAGAGCTGTTGTAGAACTTTAAAGGCAATATTGTGTTGATGATGGTGGTTCATGCAACTTAGGTTTCAAGGATGAAAGGTTGGAACATGGGCAATCATTTCCTGGAGATAGTAATGGTAATTTTTCTATTGGCAGGCAGAATTGGAACATGAAATTTAAGTATGCTACCTCTGCTGCTCAAGCAGCGGCTGAGTTTGCATAACATGCAAACCTAGCTGCCAGAGCTGTTGTAGAACTTTCAAGGCAATATTGTGTTGATGATGGTGGTTCATGCCACTTAGGTTTCAAGGATGATAGGTTGGAACATGGGCAATCATTTCCTAGAGATGTTAATGGTAAATTTTCTGTTGGCAGGCAGAATTGGAACATGAAATTTAAGGATGCTACCTCTGCTGCTCAAGCAGCGGCTGAGTTTGCACAACATGCAAGCCTAGCTGCCAGAGCTGTTGTAGAACTTTCAAGGCAAGATTGTGTTGATAATGGTGGTGGTCCATGCCACTTAGGTTTCAAGGATGAAAGGTTGGAACATGGGCAATCATTTCCTGGAGATGGTAATGGTAAATTTTCTGTTGGTAGGCAGAATTGGAACATGAAATTTAAGGATGCTACCTCTGCTGCTCAAGCAGCGGCTGAGTTTGCAGAACAATCAAGCCTAACTGCCAGAGCTGTTGTAGAACTTTAAAGGCAATATTGTGTTGATGATGGTGGTTCATGCCACTTAGTTTGCAAGGATAAAAGGTTGGAACATGAGCAATCATTTCCTGGAGATGGTAATGGTAATTTTTCTGTCGGCAGGCAGAATTGGAACATGAAATTTAAGGATGCTACCCCTGCTGCTCAAGCAGCGGCTGAGTTTGCATAACATGCAAGCCTAGCTGCCAGAGCTGTCGTAGAACTTTCAAGGCAATATTGTGTTGATGATGGTGGTTCATGCCACTTAGGTTTCAAGGATGAAAGGTTGGAACATGGGCAATCATTTCCTAGAGATGGTAATGGTAATTTTTCTGTTGGCAGGCAGAATTGGAACATGAAATTTAAGGATGCTACCTCTGCTGCTCAAGCAGCGGCTGAGTTTGTATAACATGCAAACCTAGCTGCCAGAGCTGTTGTAGAACTTTCAAGGCAATATTATGTTGATGATGGTGGTTCATGCCACTTAGGTTTCAAGGATGATAGGTTGGAACATGGGCAATCATTTCCTGGAGATGGTAATGGTAAATTTTCTGTTGGTAGGCAGAATTGGAACATGAAATTTAAGGACGCTACCTCTGCTGCTCAAGCAACGGCTAAGTTTGCAGAACATTCAAGCCTAACTGCCAGAGCTGTTGTAGAACTTTAACGGCAATATTGTGTTGATGATGGTGGTTCATGCCACTTAGTTTTCAAGGATGAAAGGTTGTAACATGGGCAATCATTTCCTGGAGATGGTAATGGTAATTTTTCTATTGGCAGGCAGAATTGGAACATGAAATTTAAGTATGCTACCTCTGCTGCTCAAGCAGCGGCGGAGTTTGCATAACATGCAAACCTAGCTGCCAGAGCTGTTGTAGAACTTTCAAGGCAATATTGTGTTGATGATGGTGGTTCATGCCACTTAGGTTTCAAGGATGATAGGTTGGAACATGGGCAATCATTTCCTGGAGATGGAAATGGTAAATTTTCTATTGGCAGGCAGAATTGGAACATGAAATTTAAGGATGCTACCTCTGCTGCTCAAGCAGCGGCTGAGTTTGCAGAACATGCAAGCCTAGCTGCCAGAGCTGTTGTAGAACTTTCAAGGCAATATTTTGTTGATGATGGTGGTTCATGCCACTTAGGTTTCAAGGATGATAGGTTGGAACTTGGGCAATCATTTCCTGGAGATGGTAATGGTAAATTTTCTATTGGCAGGCAGAATTGGAACATGAAATTTAAGGATGCTACCTCTACTGCTCAAGCAGCGGCTGAGTTTGCAGAACATGCAAGCCTAGCTGCCAGAGCTGTTGTAGAACTTTCAAGGCAAGATTGTGTTGATGATGGTGGTGGTCCATGCCACTTAGGTTTCAAGGATGAAAGGTTGGAACATGGGCAATCATTTCCTGGAGATGGTAATGGTAGATTTTCTGTTAGTAGGCAGAATTGGAACATGAAATTTAAGGATGCTACCTCTGCTGCTCAAGCAGCGGCTGAGTTTGCAGAACAATCAAGCCTAACTGCCAGAGCTGTTGTAGAACTTTAAAGGCAATATTGTGTTGATGATGGTGGTTCATGCCACTTAGTTTGCAAGGATAAAAGGTTGGAACATGAGCAATAATTTTCTATAGATGGTAATGGTAATTTTTCTGTTGGCAGGCAGAATTGGAACATGAAATTTAAGGATGCTACCCCTGCTGCTCAAGCAGCGGCTGAGTTTGCATAACATGCAAGCCTAGCTGCCAGAGCTGTTGTAGAACTTTCAAGGCAATATTGTGTTGATGATGGTGGTTCATGCCACTTAGGTTTCAAGGATGAAAGGTTGGAACATGGGCAATCATTTCCTGGAGATGGTAATGGTAGTTTTTCTGTTGGCAGGTAGAATTGGAACATGAAATTTATGGATGCTACCTATGCTGCTCAAGTAGCGGCTGAGTTTGCAGAACATGCAAGCCTCGCTGCCAGAGCTATTGTGGAACATTCAAGGCAATATTGTGTTGATGATGGTGGTTCATGTCACTTAGGTTTCAAGGATGAAAGGTTGGAACATGGGCAATCATTTCCTGGAGATGGTAATGGTGATTTTTCTATTGGCAGGTAGAATTGGAACATGTAATTTAAGGATGCTACCTCTGCTGCTCAAGCAGCGGCTGAGTTTGCAGAACATGCAGGCCTAGCAGCCAGAGCTGTTGTAGAACTTTCAAGGCAATATTGTGTTGATGATGGTGGTTCATGCCACTTAGGTTTCAAAGATGAAAGGTTGGAACATGGGCAATCATTTCCTGGAGATGGTAATGGTAATTTTTCTGTTGGCAGGCAGAATTGGAACATGAAATTTAAGGATGCTACCTCTGCTGCTCAAGCAGCGGCTGAGTTTGCAGAACATGCAAGCCTAGCTGCCAGAGCTATTGTAGAACTTTCAAGGCAATATTGTGTTGATGATGGTGGTTCATGCCACTTAGGTTTCAAGGATGAAAGGTTGGAACATGGGCAATCATTTCCTGGAGATGGTAATGGTAATTTTTCTGTTGGCAGGCAGAATTGGAACATGAAATTTAAGGATGCTACCTCTGCTACTCAAGCAGCGGCTGAGTTTGCAGAACATGCAAGCCTAGCTGCCAGAGCTGTTGTAGAACTTTCAAGGCAATATTGTGTTGATGATGGTGGTTCATGCCACTTAGGTTTCAAGGATGAAAGGTTGGAACATGGGCAATCATTTTCTTGAGATGGTAATGGTAGTTTTTCTGTTGGCAGGTAGAATTGGAACATGAAATTTTGGGATGCTACCTCTGCTGCTCAAGTAGCGGCTGAGTTTGCAAAACATGCAAGCCTAGCCGCCAGAGCTGTTGTAGAACTTTCAAGGCAATATTGTGTTGATGATGGTGGTTCATGCCACTTAGGTTTCAAGGATGAAAGGTTGGAACATGGGAAATCATTTCCTGGAGATGTTAATGGTAATTTTTCTATTGGCAGGCAGAATTGGAACATGAAATTTAAGGATGCTACCTCTGCTGCTCAAGCAGCGGCTGAGTTTGCATAACATGCAAGCCTAGCTGCCAGAACTGTTGTAAAACTTTCAAGGCAATATTGTGTTGATGATGGTGTTCCATGGCACTTTGGTTTCAAGGATGAAAGGTTGGAACATGGGCAATCATTTCCTGGAGATGGTAATGGTAAATTTTCTGTTGGCAGGCAGAATTGGAACATGAAATTAAGGGATGCTACCTCTGCTGCTCAAGCATCGGCTGAGTTTGCAGAACATTCAAGCCTAACTGCCAGAGCTGTTGTAGAACTTTAAAGGCAATATTGTGTTGATGATGGTGGTTCATGCCACTTAGGTTTCAAGGATGAAAGGTTGGAACATGGGCAATCATTTCCTGGAGATGGTAATGGTAATTTTTCTATTGGCAGGCAGAATTGGAACATGAAATTTAAGTATGCTACCTCTGCTGCTCAAGCAGCGGCTGAGTTTGCATAACATGCAAACCTAGCTGCCAGAGCTGTTGTAGAACTTTCAAGGCAATATTGTGTTGATGATGGTGGTTCATGCCACTTAGGTTTCAAGGATGATAGGTTGGAACATGGGCAATCATTTCCTAGAGATGTTAATGGTAAATTTTCTGTTGGCAGGCAGAATTGGAACATGAAATTTAAGGATGCTACCTCTGCTGCTCAAGCAGCGGCTGAGTTTGCACAACATGCAAGCCTAGCTGCCAGAGCTGTTGTAGAACTTTCAAGGCAAGATTGTGTTGATAATGGTGGTGGTCCATGCCACTTAGGTTTCAAGGATGAAAGGTTGGAACATGGGCAATCATTTCCTGGAGATGGTAATGGTAAATTTTCTGTTGGTAGGCAGAATTGGAACATGAAATTTAAGGATGCTACCTCTGCTGCTCAAGCAGCGGCTGAGTTTGCAGAACAATCAAGCCTAACTGCCAGAGCTGTTGTAGAACTTTAAAGGCAATATTGTGTTGATGATGGTGGTTCATGCCACTTAGTTTGCAAGGATAAAAGGTTGGAACATGAGCAATCATTTCCTGGAGATGGTAATGGTAATTTTTCTGTTGGCAGGCAGAATTGGAACATGAAATTTAAGGATGCTACCCCTGCTGCTCAAGCAGCGGCTGAGTTTGCATAACATGCAAGCCTAGCTGCCAGAGCTGTCGTAGAACTTTCAAGGCAATATTGTGTTGATGATGGTGGTTCATGCCACTTAGGTTTCAAGGATGAAAGGTTGGAACATGGGCAATCATTTCCTGGAGATGGTAATGGTAATTTTTCTGTTGGCAGGCAGAATTGGAACATGAAATTTAAGGATGCTACCTCTGCTGCTCAAGCAGCGGCTGAGTTTGCATAACATGCAAACCTAGCTGCCAGAGCTGTTGTAGAACTTTCAAGGCAATATTGTGTTGATGATGGTGGTTCATGCCACTTAGGTTTCAAGGATGATAGGTTGGAACATGGGCAATCATTTCCTGGAGATGGTAATGGTATATTTTCTGTTGGTAGGCAGAATTGGAACATGAAATTTAAGGACGCTACCTCTGCTGCTCAAGCAACGGCTAAGTTTGCAGAACATTCAAGCCTAACTGCCAGAGCTGTTGTAGAACTTTAAAGGCAATATTGTGTTGATGATGGTGGTTCATGCCACTTAGGTTTCAAGGATGAAAGGTTGGAACATGGGCAATCATTTCCTGGAGATGGTAATGGTAATTTTTCTATTGGCAGGCAGAATTGGAACATGAAATTTAAGTATGCTACCTCTGCTGCTCAAGCAGCGGCTGAGTTTGCATAACATGCAAACCTAGCTGCCAGAGCTGTTGTAGAACTTTCAAGGCAATATTGTGTTGATGATGGTGGTTCATGCCACTTAGGTTTCAAGGATGATAGGTTGGAACATGGGCAATCATTTCCTGGAGATGGAAATGGTAAATTTTCTATTGGCAGGCAGAATTGGAACATGAAATTTAAGGATGCTACCTCTGCTGCTCAAGCAGCGGCTGAGTTTGCAGAACATGCAAGCCTAGCTGCCAGAGCTGTTGTAGAACTTTCAAGGCAACATTGTGTTGATGATGGTGGTTCATGCCACTTAGGTTTCAAGGATGATAGGTTGGAACTTGGGCAATCATTTCCTGGAGATGGTAATGGTAAATTTTCTATTGGCAGGCAGAATTGGAACATGAAATTTAAGGATGCTACCTCTACTGCTCAAGCAGCGGCTGAGTTTGCAGAACATGCAAGCCTAGCTGCCAGAGCTGTTGTAGAACTTTCAAGGCAAGATTGTGTTGATGATGGTGGTGGTCCATGCCACTTAGGTTTCAAGGATGAAAGGTTGGAACATGGGCAATCATTTCCTGGAGATGGTAATGGTAAAGTTTTTGTTGGTAGGCAGAATTGGAACATGAAATTTAAGGATGCTACCTCTGCTGCTCAAGTAGCGGTTGAGTTTGCAGAACAATGCAAACCTAGCTGCCAGAGCTGTTGTAGAACTTTCAAGGCAATATTGTGTTGATGATGGTGGTTCATGCCACTTAGGTTTCAAGGATGATAGGTTGGAACATGGGCAATCATTTCCTAGAGATGTTAATGGTAAATTTTCTGTTGGCAGGCAGAATTGGAACATGAAATTTAAGGATGCTACCTCTGCTGCTCAAGCAGCGGCTGAGTTTGCACAACATGCAAGCCTAGCTGCCAGAGCTGTTGTAGAACTTTCAAGGCAAGATTGTGTTGATAATGGTGGTGGTCCATGCCACTTAGGTTTCAAGGATGAAAGGTTGGAACATGGGCAATCATTTCCTGGAGATGGTAATGGTAAATTTTCTGTTGGTAGGCAGAATTGGAACATGAAATTTAAGGATGCTACCTCTGCTGCTCAAGCAGCGGCTGAGTTTGCAGAACAATCAAGCCTAACTGCCAGAGCTGTTGTAGAACTTTAAAGGCAATATTGTGTTGATGATGGTGGTTCATGCCACTTAGTTTGCAAGGATAAAAGGTTGGAACATGAGCAATCATTTCCTGGAGATGGTAATGGTAATTTTTCTGTTGGCAGGAAGAATTGGAACATGAAATTTAAGGATGCTACCCCTGCTGCTCAAGCAGCGGCTGAGTTTGCATAACATGCAAGCCTAGCTGCCAGAGCTGTCGTAGAACTTTCAAGGCAATATTGTGTTGATGATGGTGGTTCATGCCACTTAGGTTTCAAGGATGAAAGGTTGGAACATGGGCAATCATTTCCTAGAGATGGTAATGGTAATTTTTCTGTTGGCAGGCAGAATTGGAACATGAAATTTAAGGATGCTACCTCTGCTGCTCAAGCAGCGGCTGAGTTTGTATAACATGCAAACCTAGCTGCCAGAGCTGTTGTAGAACTTTCAAGGCAATATTGTGTTGATGATGGTGGTTCATGCCACTTAGGTTTCAAGGATGATAGGTTGGAACATGGGCAATCATTTCCTGGAGATGGTAATGGTATATTTTCTGTTGGTAGGCAGAATTGGAACATGAAATTTAAGGACGCTACCTCTGCTGCTCAAGCAACGGCTAAGTTTGCAAAACATTCAAGCCTAACTGCCAGAGCTGTTGTAGAACTTTAACGGCAATATTGTGTTGATGATGGTGGTTCATGCCACTTAGTTTTCAAGGATGAAAGGTTGTAACATGGGCAATCATTTCCTGGAGATGGTAATGGTAATTTTTCTATTGGCAGGCAAAATTGGAACATGAAATTTAAGTATGCTACCTCTGCTGCTCAAGCAGCGGCTGAGTTTGCATAACATGCAAACCTAGCTGCCAGAGCTGTTGTAGAACTTTCAAGGCAATATTGTGTTGATGATGGTGGTTCATGCCACTTAGGTTTCAAGGATGATAGGTTGGAACATGGGCAATCATTTCCTGGAGATGGAAATGGTAAATTTTCTATTGGCAGGCAGAATTGGAACATGAAATTTAAGGATGCTACCTATACTGCTCAAGCAGCGGCTGAGTTTGCAGAACATGCAAGCCTAGCTGCCAGAGCTGTTGTAGAACTTTCAAGGCAACATTGTGTTGATGATGGTGGTTCATGCCACTTAGGTTTCAAGGATGATAGGTTGGAACTTGGGCAATCATTTCCTGGAGATGGTAATGGTAAATTTTCTATTGGCAGGCAGAATTGGAACATGAAATTTAAGGATGCTACCTCTACTGCTCAAGCAGCGGCTGAGTTTGCAGAACATGCAAGCCTAGCTGCCAGAGCTGTTGTAGAACTTTCAAGGCAAGATTGTGTTGATGATGGTGGTGGTCCATGCCACTTAGGTTTCAAGGATGAAAGGTTGGAACATGGGCAATCATTTCCTGGAGATGGTAATGGTAAAGTTTTTGTTGGTAGGCAGAATTGGAACATGAAATTTAAGGATGCTACCTCTGCTGCTCAAGTAGCGGTTGAGTTTGCAGAACAATCAAGCCTAACTGCCAGAGCTGTTGTAGAACTTTAAAGGCAATATTGTGTTGATGATGGTGGTTCATGCCACTTAGTTTGCAAGGATAAAAGGTTGGAACATGAGCAATCATTTCCTATAGATGGTAATGGTAATTTTTCTGTTGGCAGGCAGAATTGGAACATGAAATTTAAGGATGCTTCCCCTGCTGCTCAAGCAGCGGCTGAGTTTGCATAACATGCAAGCCTAGCTGCCAGAGCTGTTGTAGAACTTTCAAGGCAATATTGTGTTGATGATGGTGGTTCATGCCACTTAGGTTTCAAGGATGAAAGGTTGGAACATGGGCAATCATTTCCCGGAGATGGTAATGATAGTTTTTCTGTTGGCAGGCAGAATTGGAACATGAAATTTTGGGATGCTACCTCTGCTGCTCAAGTAGCGGCTGAGTTTGCAGAACATGCAAGCCTCGCTGCCAGAGCTGTTGTAGAACTTTCAAGGCAATATTGTGTTGATGATGGTGGTTCATGCTACTTAGGTTTCAAAGATGAAAGGTTGGAACATGGGAAATAATTTCCTGGAGATGGTAAATTTTCTATTGGAAGGCAGAATTGGAACATGAAATTTAAGGATGTTACCTCTGCTGCAAAAGCAGCGGCTGAGTTTGCAGAACATGCAGGCCTAGCAGCTAGAGCTGTTTTAGAACTTTCAAGGCAATATTGTGTTGATGATGGTGGTTCATGCCACTTAGGTTTCAAAGATGAAAGGTTGGAACATGGGCAATCATTTCCTAGAGATGGTAATGGTAATTTTTCTGTTGGCAGGGAGAATTGGAACATGAAATTTAAGGATGCTACCTTTGCTGCTCAAGTAGCGGCTGAGTTTGCAGAACATGCAAGCCTAGCTGCCAGAGCTGTTGTAGAACTTTCAAGGAAATATTATGTTGATGATTGTGGTTCATGCCACTTAGGTTTCAAGGATGAAAGGTTGGAACATGGGCAATCATTTCCTGGAGATGGTACTGGTAATTTTTCTGTTGGCAGGCAGATTTGGAACATGAAATTTAAGGATGCTACCTCTGCTGCTCAAGCAGCGGCTGAATTTGCAGAACATGCAAGCCTAGCTGCCAGAGCTGTTGTAGAACTTTCAAGGCAATATTGTGTTGATGATGGTGGTTCATGCCACTTAGGTTTCAAGGATGAAAGGTTGGAACATGGGCAATCATTTTCTTGAGATGGTAATGGTAGTTTTTCTGTTGGCAGGTAGAATTGGAACATGAAATTTTGGGATGCTACTTCTGCTGCTCAAGTAGCGGCTGAGTTTGCAGAACATGCAAGCCTAACTGCTAGAGCTGTTGTAGAACTTTCAAGGCAATATTGTGTTGATGATGGTGGTTCATGCCACTTAGGTTTCAAAGATGAAAGGTTGGAACATGGGAAATAATTTCCTGGAGATGGTAAATTTTCTATTGGCAGGCAGAATTGGAACATGAAATTTAAGGATGCTACCTCTGCTGCTCAAGCAGCGGCTGAGATTGCAGTACATGCAGGCCTAGCTGCTAGAGCTGTTTTAGAACTTTCAAGGCAATATTGTGTTGATGATGGTGGTTCATGCCACTTAGGTTTCAAGGATGATAGGTTGGAACTTGGGCAATCATTTCCTGGAGATGGAAATGGTAAATTTTCTATTGGCAGGCAGAATTGGAACATGAAATTTAAGGATGCTACCTCTACTGCTCAAGCAGCGGCTGAGTTTGCAGAACATGCAAGCCTAGCTGCCAGAGCTGTTGTAGAACTTTCAAGGCAACATTGTGTTGATGATGGTGGTTCATGCCACTTAGGTTTCAAGGATGATAGGTTGGAACTTGGGCAATCATTTCCTGGAGATGGTAATGGTAAATTTTCTATTGGCAGGCAGAATTGGAACATGAAATTTAAGGATGTTACCTCTGCTGCTCAAGCAGCGGCTGAGTTTGCAGAACATGCAAGCCTAGCTGCCAGAGCTGTTGTAGAACTTTCAAGGCAAGATTGTGTTGATGATGGTGGTGGTCCATGCCACTTAGGTTTCAAGGATGAAAGGTTGGAACATGGGCAATCATTTCCTGGAGATGGTAATGGTAAAGTTTTTGTTGGTAGGCAGAATTGGAACATGAAATTTAAGGATGCTACCTCTGCTGCTCAAGTAGCGGTTGAGTTTGCAGAACAATCAAGCCTAACTGCCAGAGCTGTTGTAGAACTTTAAAGGCAATATTGTGTTGATGATGGTGGTTCATGCCACTTAGTTTGCAAGGATAAAAGGTTGGAACATGAGCAATCATTTCCTATAGATGGTAATGGTAATTTTTCTGTTGGCAGGCAGAATTGGAACATGAAATTTAAGGATGCTTCCCCTGCTGCTCAAGCAGCGGCTGAGTTTGCATAACATGCAAGCCTAGCTGCCAGAGCTGTTGTAGAACTTTCAAGGCAATATTGTGTTGATGATGGTGGTTCATGCCACTTAGGTTTCAAGGATGAAAGGTTGGAACATGGGCAATCATTTCCCGAAGATGGTAATGATAGTTTTTCTGTTGGCAGGCAGAATTGGAACATGAAATTTTGGGATGCTACCTCTGCTGCTCAAGTAGCGGCTGAGTTTGCAGAACATGCAAGCCTCGCTGCCAGAGCTGTTGTAGAACTTTCAAGGCAATATTGTGTTGATGATGGTGGTTCATGCTACTTAGGTTTCAAAGATGAAAGGTTGGAACATGGGAAATAATTTCCTGGAGATGGTAAATTTTCTATTGGAAGGCAGAATTGGAACATGAAATTTAAAGATGTTACCTCTGCTGCTAAAGCAGCGGCTGAGTTTGCAGAACATGCAGGCCTAGTAGCTAGAGCTGTTTTAGAAATTTCAAGGCAATATTTTGTTGATGATGGTGGTTCATGCCACTTAGGTTTCAAAGATGAAAGGTTGGAACATGGGCAATCATTTCCTAGAGATGGTAATGGTAATTTCTCTGTTGGCAGGGAGAATTGGAACATGAAATTTAAGGATGCTACCTTTGCTGCTCAAGCAGCGGCTGAGTTTGCAGAACATGCAAGCCTAGCTGCCAGAGCTGTTGTAGAACTTTCAAGGCAATATTATGTTGATGATTGTGGTTCATGCCACTTAGGTTTCAAGGATGAAATGTTGGAACATGGGCAATCATTTCCTGGAGATGGTACTGGTAATTTTTCTGTTGGCAGGCAGATTTGGAACATGAAATTTAAGGATGCTACTTCTGCTGCTCAAGCAGCGGCTGAATTTGCAGAACATGCAAGCCTAGCTGCCAGAGTTGTTGTAGAACTTTCAAGGCAATATTGTGTTGATGATGGTGGTTCATGCCACTTAGGTTTCAAGGATGAAAGGTTGGAACACGGGCAATCATTTCCTAGAGATGGTAATGGTAAATTTTCTTTTGGGAGGCATAATTGGAACATGAAATTTAAGGATGCTACCTCTGCTGCTCAAGTAGCGGCTGAGTTTGCAGAACATGCAAGCCTCTAACTGCTAGAGCTGTTGTAGAACTTTCAAGGCAATATTGTGTTGATGATGGTGGTTCTTGCCACTTAGGTTTCGAAGATGAAAGGTTGGAACATGGGAAATAATTTCCTGGAGATGGTAAATTTTCTATTGGCCGGCAGAATTGGAACATGAAATTTAAGGATGCTACCTCTGCTGCTCAAGCAGCGGCTGAGATTGCAGAACATGCAGGCCTAGCTGCTAGAGCTGTTTTAGAACTTTCAAGGCAATATTGTGTTGATGATGGTGGTTCATGCCACTTAGGTTTCAAGGATGAAAGGTTGGAACATGGGCAATCATTTCATGGAGATGGTAATTTTTCTGTTGGCAAGCAGAATTGGAACATGAAATTTAAGGATGCTACCTCTGCTGCTCAAGCAGCGGTTTAGTTTGCAGAACGTGCTGGCCTAGCTGCCAGAGCTGTTGTAGAACTTTCAAGGAAATATTGTGTTGATGATGGTGGTTCATGCCACTTAGCTTTCAAAGATGAAAGGTTGGAACATGGAAATCATTTCCTGGAGATGGTAATTGTAATTTTTCTGTTGGCAGGTAGAATTGGAACATGAAATTTAAGGATGTTACCTCTGCTACTCAAGCAGCGGCTGAGTTTGCAGAACATGCAAGCCTAGCTGCCAGAGCTATTGTAGAACTTTCAAGGCAATATTGTGTTGATGATGGTGGTTCATGCCACTTAGCTTTCAAAGATGAAAGGTTGGAACATGGGCAATCATTTCCTGGAGATGGTAATTGTAATTTTTCTGTTGGCAGGTAGAATTGGAACATGAAATTTAAGGATGCTTACCTCTGCTACTCAAGCAGCGGCTGAGTTTGCAGTACATGCAAGCCTAGCTGCCAGAGCTATTGTAGAACTTTCAAGGCAATATTGTATTGATGATGGTGGTTCATGCCACTTAGGTTTCAAGAATGAAATGTTGGAACAAAGGCAATCATTTCATGGATATGGTAATTTTTCTGTTGGTAGGCGGAATTGGAACATGAAATTTAAGGATGCTACCTCTGCTGCTCAAGCAGCGGCTGAGTTTGCAGAACATGCAAGCCTAGCTGCCAGAGCTGTTGTAGAACTTTAAAGGCAATAGTGTGTTGATGATGGTGGTTCATGCCACTTAGGTTTCAAGGATGAAAGGTTGGAACATGGGCAATCATTTCCTGGAGATGGTAATGGTAATTTTTCTGTTGGCAGGTAGAATTGGAACATGAAATTTAAGGATGCTACCTCTACTGCTCAAGCAGCGGCTGAGTTTGCAGAACATGTAAGCCTAGCTACCAGAGCTATTATAGAACTTTCAAGGCAATATTGTGTTGATGATGGTGGTTCATGCCTCTTAGGTTTCAAGGATGAAAGGTTGCAACATGGGCAATCATTTCCTGGAGATGGTAATGGTAATTTTTCAGTTGGCAGGCAGAATTGGAACATGAAATTAAAGGATGCTACCTCTGCTGCTCAAGCAGTGGCTGAGTTTACAGAACATGCAGGCCTAACTGCCAAAGCTGTTGTAGAACTTTCAAGGCAATATTGTGTTGATGATGGTGGTTCATGCCACTTAGGTTTCTAGGATGAAAGGTTGGAACATGGGCAATCATTTCCTGGAGATGGTAATGGTAATTGTTTCTTTTGGCAGGCATAATTGGAACATGAAATTTAAGGATGCTACCTCTGTTGCCAAAGTAGAGGCTGACTTTGCATAACATCCAAGCTTAGCTGCCAGATCTGATGTAGAACTTTAAAGGCAATATTGTGTTGATGATGGTGGTTAATGCCACTTAGGTTTCAAGGATGAAAGGTTGGGCTATCATTTCCTGGAGATGGTAATTTTTCTGTTAGCAAGAAGAACTGGAACATGAAATTTAAGGATGGTACCTCTGCTGCTCAAGCAGCGGCTGAGTTTGTAGAACATGCAAGCCTAGCTTCCAGAGCTTTTGTAGATCTTTAAAGGCAATATTGTGTTGATGATGGTGGTTCATGCCACTTAGGTTTCAAAGATGAAAGGCTAGAACATTGGCAATCATTTCCTGGAGATGGTAATGGTAATTTTTCTGTTGCCAGGCAGAATTGGAACATGAATTTTAAGGATGGTATCTCTGCTGCTCAAGCAGCGGCTGAGTTTGCAGAACATACAAGCCTAGCTGCCAGAGCTGTTGTAGAACTTTCAAAGCAATATTATATTGATGATTGTGGTTCAGGCCACTTAGGTTTCAAGGATGAATGGTTGGAACATGGGCAATCATTTCCTAGAGATGGTAATGGTAATATTTTTGTTGGCAGGCAGAATTGGAACATGAAATTTAAGGATCCTACCTCTGCTGCTCAAGCAGCGACTGAGTTTGAAAAATATGCAAGCCTAGATGCCAGAGATATAGTAGAACTTTCAATGCAATATTGTGTTGATGATGGTGGTACATGCCACTTAGGTTTCAAGGATGAAAGGTAGGAACATGAGCAATCATTTCCTGGAGATGGTAATGGTAATTTTTCTGTTGGCAAGCAGAATTGGAACATAAAATTTAAGGATGCTACCCTCTGCTGCTCAAGCAGCAGTTGAGTTTGCAGAACATGCAAACCTAGCTGCCAGAGCTGTTGTAGAACTTTCAAGGCAATATTGTGTTGATGATGGTGGTTCATGCTACTTAGGTTTCAAAGATGAAAGGTTGGAACATGGGCAATCATTTCCTGGACATGGTAATGGTAATTGTTTCTTTTGGCAGGCATAATTGGAACATGAAATTTAAGGATGCTACCTCTGCTGCTCAAGTAGAGGCTGACTTTGCATAACATTCAAGCTTAGCTGCCAGATCTGTTGTAGAACTTTAAAGAAAATATTGTGTTGATGATGGTGGTTCATGCCACTTAGGTTTCAAGGATGAAAGGTTGGAACATGGGCAATCATTTCCTTGAGATGGTAATGGTAATATTTTTGTTGGCAGGCAAAATTGGAACATGAAATTTAAGAATGCTACCTCTGCTGCTCAAGCAGCGACTGAGTTTGCAGAACATGCAAGCCTAGCTGCCAGAGATATAGTAAAACTTTCAATGCAATATTGTGGTGATGATGGTGTTTCATGCCACTTAGGTTTCAAGGATGAAGGTTGGAACATGGGGAATCATTTCCTGGAGATGGTAAATTTTCTATTGGCAGGCAGAATTAGAACATGAAATTTAAGGATGCTACCTCTGCTGCTCAAGCAGCGGCTGAGTTTACAGAACATGGTGGCCTAGCTGCCAGAGCTGTTGTAGAACTTTCAAGGAAATATTGTGTTGATGATGGTGGTTCATGCCACTTAGGTTTTAAGGACGAAAGATTTGAACATGGGCAATCATTTCCTGGAGATGGTAATGGTAATTTTTCTGTTGGCAGGAAGAATTGGAACATGACATTTATGATGCTACCACTGCTACTCAAGCAACGGTTGAGTTTGCAGAACATGCAAGCCTAGCTGCCAGAGCTGTTCCAAAACTTTCAAGGCAATATTGTGTTGATGATGGTGGTTCATGCCACTTAGGTTTCAAGGTTGAAAGGTTGGAACATGGGCAATCACTTCCTGGAGATGGTAATGGTAATTTTTCTGTTGGCAGGTAGAATTGGAACATGAAATTTAAGGATGCTACCTCTGCTGCTCAAGCAGCAGCTGAGTTTGCAGAACATGCAAGCCTAGCTGCCAGAGCTGTTGTAGAATTTTCAAGGCAATATTGTGTTGATGATGGTGGTTCATGCCACTTAGGTTTCAAGGATCAAAGGTTGGAACATGGTCAATCATTTCCAGGAGATGGTAAATTTTCTGTTGGCAAGCAGAATTGGAACATGAAATTTAAGGATGCTACCTCTGCTCTTCTCAAGCAGCAGCTGAGTTTGCAGAACATGCAAGCCTAGCTGCCAGAGTTGTTATAGAACTTTCAAGGCAATATTATGTTGATGATGGTGGTTCATGCCACTTAGGTTTCAAGGATGAAAGGTTGGAACATGGGCAATAATTTCCTGGAGGTGGTAGTAGTAATTTTTCTGTTGGCAGGCAGAATTGGAACATGAAATTTAAGAATGCTACCTCTGTTGCTCAAGCAGTGATTGATTTTGCAGAACATGCAAGCCTAGCTGCCAGAGCTCTGGTAGAACTTTCAAGGAAATATTGTGTTGATGATGGTGGTTCATACCACTTAGGTTTCAAAGATGAAAGTTTGGAACATGGGCAATCATTTCCTGGAGATGGTAATGGTAATTGTTTCTTTTGGCAGGCATAATTGGTACATGAAATTTAAGGATGCTATCTCTGCTGCTCAAGTAGAGGTTGACTTTGCATAACATGCAAGCTTAGCTGCCAGATCTGTTGTAGAACTTTAAAGGTAATATTGTGTTGATGATGGTGGTTCATGCCACTTAGGTTTCAAGGATGAAAGGTTGGAACATGGGCAATCATTTCCTGGAGATGGTAATTGTAATTTTTCTGTTGGCAGGTAGAATTGGAACATGAAATTTAAGGATGCTACCTCTGCTGCTCAAGCAGCGGCTGAGTTTGCAGAACATGCAAGCCTAGCTGCCAGAACTGTTGTAGAACTTTCAAGGCAATATTGTATTGATAATGGTGGTTCATGCCACTTAGGTTTCAAGGATGAAAGGTTGGAACATGGGCAATCATTTCCTGGATATGGTAATGGTAATTTTTCAGTTGGCAGGCAGAATTGGAACATGAAATTAAAGGATGCTACCTCTGCCTCTCAAGCATCGGCTGAGTTTACAGAACATGCAGGCCTAGCTGCCAGAGCTGTTGTAGAACTTTCAAGGCAATATTGTGTTGATGATGGTGGTTCATGCCACTAAGGTTTCAAGGATGAAATGTTGGAACATGGGCAATCATTTCATGGATATGGTAATTTTTCTGTTGGCAGGCAGAATTGGAACATGAAATTTAAGGATGCTACCTCTGCTGCTCAAGCAGCAGCTGAGTTTGCAGAACATGCAAGCCTAGCTGCCAGAGCTGTTGTAGAACTTTCAAGGCAATATTATGTTGATGATGGTAGTTCATGCCACTTAGGTTTCAAGGATGAAAGGTTGGAACATGGGCAATCATTTCCTGGAGATGGTAATGGTAATTTTTCAGTTTGCAGGCAGAATTTGAACATGAAATTAAAGGATGCTACCTCTGCCTCTCAAGCATTGGCTGAGTTTACAGAACATGCAGGCCTAGCTGCCAGAGCTGTTGTAGAACTTTCAAGGCAATATTGTGTTGATGATGGTGGTTCATGCCACTAAGGTTTCCAGGATGAAATGTTGGAACATGGGCAATCATTTCATGGATATGGTAATTTTTCTGTTGGCAGGTAGAATTGGAACATGAAATTTAAGGATGCTACCTCTGCTGCTCAAGCAGCGGCTGAGTTTGCAGAACATGCAAGCCTAGCTGCCAGAGATGTTGTAGAACTTTAAATGCAATATTGTGTTGATGATGATGGTTCATGCCACTTAGGTTTCAAGGATGAAAGGTTGGAACATGGTAAATCATTTCCTGGAGATGGTAATGGTAAATTTTCAGTTGGCAAGAAGAATTGGAACCTGAAATTAAAGGATGCTACCTCTGCTACTCAAGCAGCGGCAGAGTTTACAGAACATGCAGGCCTAACTGCCAGAGCTGTTGCAGAACTTTCAAGGCAATATTGTGTTGATGATGGTGGTTCATGCCACTTAGGTTTCAAGGTTGAAAGGTTGGAACATGGGCAATCACTTCCTGGAGATGGTAATTATTCAGTTGGCAGGCAGAATTAGAACATGAAATTAAAGGATGCTACCTCTGCTGCTCAAGCAACGGCTGAGTTTGTAGAATATGCAAGCCTAGCTGCCAGAGCTGTTGTAGAACTTTAAATGCAATATTGTGTTGATGATGGTGGTTCATGCCACTTAGGTTTCAAGGATGAAAGGTTGGAACATGGGCAATCATTTCCTGGAGATGGTAATGGTAATTGTTTCTTTTGGCAAGGCATAATTGGTACATGAAATTTAAGGATACCTCTGCTGCTCAAGTAGAGGTTGACTTTGCATAACATTCAAGCTTAGCTGCCAGATATGTTGTAGAACTTTAAAGGCAATATTGTGTTGATGATGGTGGTTCATGCCACTTAAGTTTCAAGGATGAAAGGTTGGGCAATCATTTCCTGGAGATGGTAATTTTTCTGTTGGCAAGAAGAATTGGAACATGAAATTTAAGGATGGTACCTCTGCTGCTCAAGCAGCGGCTGAGTTTGCAGAACATGCAAGCCTAGCTGCCAGAGCTGTTGTAGATCTTTCAAGGCAATATTGTGTTGATGATGGTAGTTCATGCCACTTAGGTTTAAAATATGAAAGGCTAGAACATGGGAAATCATTTCCTTGAGATGGTAATGGTAATTGTTCTGTTGCCAGGTAGAATAGGAACATGAAATTTAAGGATGCTACCTCAGCTGCTCAAGCAACGACTGAGTTTGCAGAACATGCTAGCCTAGCTGCCAGAGATATAGTAGAACTTTCAATGCAATATTGTGTTGATGATAGTGGTCATGACTTAGGTTTCAAGGATGAAAGGTTGGAACATGGGCAATCATTTCCCGGAGATGGTAAATTTTCTATTGGTAGGCAGAATTAGAACATGAAATTTAAGGATGCTACCTCTGCTGCTCAAGCAATGACTGAGTTTGCAGAACATGGTGGCCTAGCTGCCATAGCTGTTGTAGAACTTTCAAGGCAATATTGTGTTGATGATGGTGGTTCATGCCACTTAGGTTTCAAGGTTGAAAGGTTGGAACATGGGCAATCACTTCCTGGAGATGGTAATGGTAATTTTTCTGTTGGCAGGTAGAATTGGAACATGAAATTTAAGGATGCTACCTCTGCTGCTCAAGCAGCAGCTGAGTTTGCAGAACATGCAAGCCTAGCTGCCAGAGCTGTTGTAGAACTTTCAAGGCAATATTATGTTGATGATGGTAGTTCATGCCACTTAGGTTTCAAGGATGAAAGGTTGGAACATGGGCAATCATTTCCTGGAGGTGGTAGTAGTAATTTTTCTGTTGGCAGGCAGAATTGGAACATGAAATTTAAGGATGCTACCTCTGTTGCTCAAGCAGCGGCTGATTTTGCAGAACATGCAAGCCTAGCTGCCAGAGCTGTTGTAGAACTTTCAAGGAAATATTGTGTTGATGATGGTGGTTCATGCCACTTAGGTTTCAAAGATGAAAGGTTGGAACATGGGCAATCATTTCCTGGACATGGTAATTGTAATTTTTCTGTTGGCAGGTAGAAATGGAACATGAAATTTAAGGATGCTACCTCTGCTGCTCAAGCAGCGGCTGAGTTTGCATAATATGCAGGCCTAGCTGCCAGAGCTGTTGTAGAACTTTCAAGGTAATATTGTGTTGATGATGGTGGTTCATGCCACTTAGGTTTCAAGGATGAAAGGTTCGAACATGGGCAATCATTTCCTGGAGATGGTAATGGTAATTTTTCTATTGGCAGGCAGAATTGGAACATGAAATTTATGATGCTACCTCTGCTGCTCAAGCAATGGCTGAGTTTGCAGAACATGCAAGCCTAGTTGCCAGAGCTGTTGTAGAACTTTCAAGGCAATATTGTGTTGATGATGGTGGTTCATGCCACTTAGGTTTCAAGGTTGAAAGGTTGGAATATGGGCAATCATTTCCTGGAGATGGTAATGGTAATTTTTCTGTTGGCAGGTAGAATTGGAACATGAAATTTAAGGATGCTAGCTCTGCTGCTCAAGCAGTGGCTGAGTTTGCAGAACATGCAAGCCTAGCTACCAGAGCTGTTGTAGTACTTTCAAGGCAATATCATGTTGATGATGGTAGTTCATGCCACTTAGGTTTCAAGGATGAAAGGTTGGAATATGGGCAATCATTTGCTGGAGGTGGTAGTAGTAATTTTTCGGTTGGCAAGCAGAATTGGAACATGAAATTTAAGGATGCTACCTCTATTTCTCAAGCAGCGGCTGATTTTGTAGAACATGCAAGCCTAGCTGCCAGAGCTGTTGGCAATCATTTCCTAGAGATGGTAATGGTAATATTTCTTTTGGCAGGCAGAATTGGAACATGAAATTTAAGGATGCAACCTCTGTTGCTCAAGCAGCGGCTGATTTTGCAGAACATGCAAGCCTAGCTGCCAGAGCTACTGTAGAACTTTCAAGGCAATAATATGTTGATGTTGGTGGTTCATGCCACTTAGGTTTCAAAGATGAAAGGTTGGAACATGGGCAATCATTTCCTGGAGATGGTAATTGTAATTTTTCTGTTTGTAGGTAGAATTTGACAATGAAATTTAAGGATGCTACCTCTGCTGCTCAAGTAGTGGCTGAGTTTGTAGAACATGCAGGCCTAGCTGCCAGAGCTATTGTAGAACGTTCCAGGCAATATTGTATTGATGATGGTGGTTCATGCCACTTAGGTTTCAAGGATGAAAGGTTGGAACATGGGCAATTATTTCCTCGAGATGGTAATGGTAATTTTTCTATTGGCAGGCAGAATTGGAACATGAAATATAAGGATGCTACCTCTGCTGCTCAAGCAGTGGCTGAGTCTGCAGAACATGCAAACCTAGCTTCCAGAGCTGTTGTAGAACTTTCAAGGCAATATTGTGTTGATGATGGTGGTTCATGCCACTTAGGTTTCAAAGATGAAAGGTTGGAACATGGGCAATCATATCCTGGAGATGGTAATTGTAATTTTTCTGTTGGAAGGTAGAATTGGAACATGAAATTTAAGGATGCTACCTCTGCCGCTCAAGCAGCGGTTGAGTTTACAGAACATGCAGGCCTAGCTGGCAGAGCTGTTGTAGAACTTTCAAGGCAGTATTATGTTGATGATGGTTGTTCGTGCCACTTAGGTTTCAAGGATGAAAGGTTGGAACATGGGCAATCATTTCATGGATATAGTAATTTTTCTGTTGGCAGGCAGATTTGGAACATGAAATTTAAGGATGCTACCTCTGCTGCTCAAGCAGCGGCTGAGTTTGCAGAACATGCAAGCCTAGCTGCCAAAGCTGTTGTAGAACTTTAAATGCAATATTGTGTTGATGATGGTGGTTCATGCCACTTAGGTTTCAAGGATGAAAGGTTGGAACATGGGCAATCATTTCCTGGAGATGGTAATGGTAATTGTTTCTTTTGGCAGGCATAATTGGTACATGAAATTTAAGGATACCTCTGCTGCTCAAGTAGAGGTTGACTTTGCATAACATTCAAGCTTAGCTGCCAGATATGTTGTAGAACTTTAAAGGCAATATTGTGTTGATGATGGTGGTTCATGCCACTTAAGTTTCAAGGATGAAAGGTTGGGCAATCATTTCCTGGAGATGGTAATTTTTCTGTTGGCAAGAAGAATTGGAACATGAAATTTAAGGATGGTACCTCTGCTGCTCAAGCAGCGGCTGAGTTTGCAGAACATGCAAGCCTAGCTGCCAGAGCTGTTGTAGATCTTTCAAGGCAATATTGTGTTGATGATAGTAGTTCATGCCACTTAGGTTTAAAATATGAAAGGCTAGAACATGGGAAATCATTTCCTTGAGATGGTAATGGTAATTGTTCTGTTGCCAGGTAGAATTGGAACATGAAATTTAAGGATGCTACCTCAGCTGCTCAAGCAGCGACTGAGTTTGCAGAACATGCTAGCCTAGCTGCCAGAGATATAGTAGAACTTTCAATCTAATATTGTGTTGATGATAGTGGTCATGACTTAGGTTTCAAGGATGAAAGGTTGGAACATGGGCAATCATTTCCCGGAGATGGTAAATTTTCTATTGGTAGGCAGAATTAGAACATGAAATTTAAGGATGCTACCTCTGCTGCTCAAGGAATGACTGAGTTTGCAGAACATGGTGGCCTAGCTGCCATAGCTGTTGTAGAACTTTCAAGGCAATATTGTGTTGATGATGGTGGTTCATGCCACTTAGGTTTCAAGGTTGAAAGGTTGGAACATGGGCAATCACTTCCTGGAGATGGTAATGGTAATTTTTCTATTGGCAGGTAGAATTGGAACATGAAATTTAAGGATGCTACCTCTGCTGCTCAAGCAGCAGCTGAGTTTGCAGAACATGCAAGCCTAGCTGCCAGAGCTGTTGTAGAACTTTCAAGGCAATATTATGTTGAAGATGGTAGTTCATGCCACTTAGGTTTCAAGGATGAAAGGTTGGAACATGGGCAATCATTTCCTGGAGGTGGTAGTAGTAATTTTTCTGTTGGCAGGCAGAATTGGAACATGAAATTTAAGGATGCTACCTCTGTTGCTCAAGCAGCGGCTGATTTTGCAGAACATGCAAGCCTAGCTGCCAGAGCTGTTGTAAAACTTTCAAGGAAATATTGTGTTGATGATGGTGGTTCATGCCACTTAGGTTTCAAAGATGAAAGGTTGGAACATGGGCAATCATTTCCTGGAGATGGTAATTGTAATTTTTCTGTTGGCAGGTAGAAATGGAACATGAAATTTAAGGATGCTACCTCTGCTGCTCAAGCAGCGGCTGAGTTTGCATAACATGCAGGCCTAGCTGCCAGAGCTGTTGTAGAACTTTCAAGGTAATATTGTGTTGATGATGGTGGTTCATGCCACTTAGGTTTCAAGGATGAAAGGTTGGAACATGGGCAATCATTTCCTAGAGATGGTAATGGTAATTTTTCTATTGGCAGGCAGAATTGGAACATGAAATTTATGATGCTACCTCTGCTGCTCAAGCAACGGCTGAGTTTGCAGAACATGCAAGCCTAGTTGCCAGAGCTGTTGTAGAACTTTCAAGGCAATATTGTGTTGATGATGGTGGTTCATGCCACTTAGGTTTCAAGGTTGAAAGGTTGGAATATGGGCAATCATTTCCTGGAGATGGTAATGGTAATTTTTCTGTTGGCAGGTAGAATTGGAACATGAAATTTAAGGATGCTAGCTCTGCCGCTCAAGCCGTGGCTGAATTTGCAGAACATGCAAGCCTAGCTACCAGAGTTGTTGTAGTACTTTCAAGGCAATATCATGTTGATGATGGTAGTTCATGCCACTTAGGTTTCAAGGATGAAAGGTTGGAATATGGGCAATCATTTGCTGGAGGTGGTAGTAGTAATTTTTCGGTTGGCAAGCAGAATTGGAACATGAAATTTAAGGATGCTACCTCTATTTCTCAAGCAGCGGCTGATTTTTTAGAACATGCAAGCCTAGCTGCCAGAGCTGTTGGCAATCATTTCCTAGAGATGGTAATGGTAATATTTCTTTTGGCAGGCAGAATTGGAATATGAAATTTAAGGATGCTACCTCTGTTGCTCAAGCAGCGGCTGATTTTGCAGAACATGCAAGCCTAGCTGCCAGAGCTACTGTAGAACTTTCAAGGCAATACTGTGTTGATGTTGGTGGTTCATGCCACTTAGGTTTCAAAGATGAAAGGTTGGAACATGGGCAATCATTTCCTGGAGATGGTAATTGTAATTTTTCTGTTTGTAGGTAGAATTTGACAATGAAATTTAAGGATGCTACCTCTGCTGCTCAAGTAGTGGCTGAGTTTGTAGAACATGCAGGCCTAGCTGCCAGAGCTATTGTAGAACGTTCCAGGCAATATTGTGTTGATGATGGTGGTTCATGCCACTTAGGTTTCAAGGATGAAATGTTGGAACATGGGCAATTATTTCCTCGAGATGGTAATGGTAATTTTTCTATTGGCAGGCAGAATTGGAACATGAAATATAAGGATGCTACCTCTGCTGCTCAAGCAGTGGCTGAGTCTGCAGAACATGCAAACCTAGCTTCCAGAGCTATTGTAGAACTTTCAAGGCAATATTGTGTTGATGATGGTGGTTCATGCCACTTAGGTTTCAAAGATGAAAGGTTGGAACATGGGCAATCATATCCTGGAGATGGTAATTGTAATTTTTCTGTTGGAAGGTAGAATTGGAACATGAAATTTAAGGATGCTATCTCTGCCGCTCAAGCAGCGGTTGAATTTACAGAACATGCAGGCCTAGCTGCCACAGCTGTTGTAGAACTTTCAAGGCAGTAATGTGTTGATGATGGTTGTTCGTGCCACTTAGGTTTCAAGGATGAAAGGTTGGAACATGGGCAATCATTTCATGGATATAGTAATTTTTCTCTTGGCAGGCAGATTTGGAACATGAAATTTAAGGATGCTACCTCTGCTGCTCAAGCAGCGGCTGAGTTTGCAGAACATGCAAGCCTAACTGCCAGAGCTGTTGTAGAACTTTAAAGGCAATAGTATGTTGATAATGGTGGTTCATGCCACTTAGGTTTCAATGATGAAAGGTTGGAACATGGGCAATCATTTCCTGGAGATGGTAATGGTAATTGTTTTGTTGGCAGGCAGAATTGGAACATGAAATTTGAGGATGCTACCTCTGCTGCTCGAGTAGCGGCTGAGTTTGCAGAACATGCAAGCCTAGCAGCCAGAGCTATTATAGAACTTTCAAGGCAATATTGTGTTGATGATGGTGGTTCATGCCACTTAGGTTTCAAGGATGAAAGGTTGGAACATGGGCAATCATTTCCTAGAGATGGTAATGGTAATTTTTCAGTTGGCAGGCAGAATTGGAACATGAAATTAAAGGATGCTACCTCTGCTGCTCAAGCAGCGGCTGAGTTTACAAAACATGCAGGCTTAGCTGCCAGAGCTGTTGTAGAACTTTCAAGGCAATATTGTGTTGATGATGGTGGTTCATGCCACTTATGTTTCAAGGATGAAAGGTTCGAACATGGGCAATCATTTCCTGGAGATGGTAATGGTAATTGTTTCTTTTGGCAGGCATAATTGGAACATGAAATTTAAGGATGCTACCTCTACTCCTCAAGTAGAGGCTGACTTTGCATAACATTCAAGCTTTGCTGCCAGATCTGTTGTAGAACTTTAAAGGCAATATTGTGTTGATGATGGTGGTTCATGCCACTTAGGTTTCGAGGATGAAAGGTTGGGCAATCATTTCCTGGAGATGGTAATTTTTCTGTTGGCAAGCAGAATTGGAACATGAAATTTAAGGATGGTACCTCTGCTGCTCAAGTAGCGGCTGAGTTTGCAAAACATGCAAGCCTAGCTGCCAGAGCTATTGTAGATCTTTCAAGGCAATATTGTGTTGATGATGGTGGTTCATGCCACTTAGGTTTCAAGGATGAAAGGCTAGAACATGGGCAATCATTTCCTGGAGATGGCAATGGAAATTTTTCTGTTGCCAGGCATAATTGGAACATGAAATTTAAGGATGCTACCTCTGCTGCTCAAGCAGCGGCTGAGTTTGCAGAACATGCAAGCCTATCTGCCCGAGCTGTTGTAGAACTTTCAAGCAATATTATGTTGATGATGGTGGTTCATGCCACTTAGGTTTCAAGGATGAAAGGTTGGAACATGGGCAATCATTTCCTAGAGATGGTAATGGTAATTTTTTTGTTGGCAGGCAGAATTGGAACATGAAATTTAAAGATGCTACCTCTGCTGCTCAAGCAGTGGCTGAGTTTGCAGAACATGCTGGCCTAGCTGCCAGAGCTGTTGTAGAACTTTCAAGGCAATATTGTGTTGATGATGGTGGTTCATGCCACTTAGGTTTCAAGGATCAAAGGTTGGAACATGGTCAATCATTTCCAGGAGATGGTAAATTTTCTGTTGGCAAGCAGAATTGGAACATGAAATTTAAGGATGCTACCTCTACTGCTCAAGCAGCAGCTGAGTTTGCAGAACATGCAAGCCTAGCTGCCAGAGTTGTTATAGAACTTTCAAGGCAATATTATGTTGATGAAGGTGGTTCATGCCACTTAGGTTTCAAGGATGAAAGGTTGGAACATGGGCAATCATTTCCTGGAGATGGTAATGGTAATTTTTCTACTGGCAGGCAGAATTGGAACGTGAAATTTATGATGCTACCTCTGCTGCTCAAGCAGCGGCTGAGTTTGCAAAACATGCAAGCCTAGCTGGCAGAGCTGTTGTAGAACTTTCAAGTCAATATTGTGTTGATGATGGTGGTTCATGCCACTTAGGTTTCAAGGATGAAAGGTTGGAACATGGGCAATCATTTCCTAGAGATAGTAATGGTAATATTTTTGTTGGCAAGCAGAATTGGAACATGAAATTTATGATGCTACCTCTGCTGCTCAAGCAACGGCTGAGTTTGCAGAACATGCAAGCCTAACTGCCAGAGCTGTTGTAGAACATTCAAGGTTGAAAGGGTTGAACATGGGCAATCATTTCCTGGAGTTGGTAATGTTAATTTTTCTGTTGGCAGGTAGAATTGGAACATGAAATTTAAGGATGCTACCTCTGGTGCTCAAGCAGCGGCTGAGTTTTCAAAACATGCAGGCCTAGCTGCCAGAGCTGTTGTAGAACTTTCAAGGCAATATTGTGTTGAGGATGGTGGTTAATGCCATTTAGGTTTCAAGGATGAAAGGTTGGAACATGGGCAATCATTTCCTGGAGATTGTAATTTTTCTGTTGGCAAGCAGAATTGGAACATGAAATTTAAGGATGCTACCTTTGCCGCTCAAGCAGCAGCTGAGTTCGCAGAATATGCAAGCCTATCTGCCAGAGCTGTTGTAGAACTTTCTAGGCAATATTATGTTGATGATGCTGGTTCATGCCACTTAGGTTTCAAGGATGAAAGGTTGGAATATGGGCAATCATTTCCTAGAGATGGTAATGGTAATTTTTCTGTTGGCAGGCAGAATTGGAACATGAAATTTAAGGATGCTACCTCTGCTGCTCAAGCAGCGGCTGAGTTTGCAGAACATACAGGCCTAGCTGCCAGAGCTGTTGTAGAACTTTCAAGGCAATATTGTGTTGATGATGGTGGTTCATGCCACTTAGGTTTCAAGGATCAAAGGTTGAAACATGGTCAATCATTTCCTGGAGATAGAAATTTTTCTGTTGGCAGGTAGAATTGGAACATGAAATTTAAGGATGCTACCTCTGCTGCTCAAGCAGCGCCTGAGTTTGCAGAACATGCAAGCCTAGCTGCCAGAGCTGTTGTAGAACGTTCAAGGCAATATTATGTTAATGATGGTAGTTCATGCCACTTAGGTTTCAAGGATGAAAGATTGGAACATGGGCAATCATTTCCTGGAGGTGGTAGTAGTAATTTTTCTGTTGGCAGGCTGAATTGGAACATGAAAAGGATGCTACCTCTGTTGCTCAAGCCGCGGCTAATTTTGTAGAACATGCAAGCCTAGCTGCCAGAGCTGTTCTAGAACTTTCAAGGCAATATTGTGTTGATGATGGTGGTTCATGCCACTTAGGTTTCAAGGATGAAAGGTTGGAACATGGGCAATCATTTCCTGGAGATGGTAATTGTAATTTTTCTGTTGGCAGGTAGAATTGGAACATGAAATTTAAGGATGCTACCTCTGCTGCTCAAGCAGCGGCTGAGTTTGCAGAATATGTAGTCCTAGCTGCCAGAGCTGTTGTAGAAGTTTCAAGGCAATATTGTGTTGAGGATGGTGGTTCATGCCACTTAGGTTTCAAGGATCAAAGGTTGGAACATGGTCAATCATTTCCTGGAGATGGTAATTTTTCTGTTGGCAAGCAGAATTGGAACATGAAATTTAAGGTTTCTACCTCTGCTGCTCAAGCGGCAGCTGAGTTTGCAGAACATTCAAGCCTAGCTGCTAGAGTTGTTGTAGAACTTTCAAGGCAATATTATGTTGATGATGGTGGTTCATGCCACTTAGGTTTCAAGGATGAAAGGTTGGAACATGGGAATCATTTCCTAGAGATGGTAATGGTAATTTTTCTGCTGGCAGGCAGAATTGGAACATGAAATTTATGATGCTACCTCTGCCGCTCAAGCAACGGCTGAGTTTGCAGAACATGCAAGCCTAGCTGCCAGAGCTGTTGTAGAACTTTCAAGGCAATATTGTGTTGATGAGGTTGGTTCATGCCACTTAGGTTTCAAGGTTGAAAGGTTAGAACATGGTCAATCATTTCCTGGAGATGGTAATGGTAATTTTTCTATTGGTAGGTAGAATTGGAACATGAAATTTAAGGATGCTACCTCTGCTGCTCAAGCAGCAACTAAGTTTGCAGAACATGCAAGCCTAGCTGCCAGAGTGTTGTAGAACTTTCAAGACAATATTATGTTGATGATGGTGGTTCATGCCACTTAGCTTTCAAGGATGAAAGGTTGGAACATGGGCAATCATTTCCTAGAGATGGTAATGGTAATTTTTCTGCTGGCAGACAGAATTGGAACATGAAATTTATGATGCTACCTCTGCTGCTCAAGCAACGGTTGAGTTTGCAGAACATGCAAGCCTAGCTGCCAGAGCTATTGTAGAACTTTCAAGGCAATATTGTGTTGATGATGCTGGTTCATGCCACTTAGGTTTCAAGGATGAAAGGTTGGAACATGGGCAATCATTTCCTAGAGATGGTAATGGTAATTTTTCTGTTGGTAGGCAGAATTAGAACATGAAATTTAAGAATGCTACCTCTGCTGCTCAAGCAGTGGCTGAGTTTGCAGAAAATGCAAGCCTAGCTGCCAGAGCTGTTGTAGAACTTTCAAGGCAATATTGTGTTGATGATGGTGGTTCATGCCACTTAGGTTTCAAGGATCAAAGGTTGGAACATGGTGAATAATTTCCTGGAGATGGTAATTTTTCTGTTGGCAAGTAGAATTGGAACATGAAATTTAAGGATGCTACCTCTGCCGCTCAAGCAGCAGCTGAGTTTGTAGAACATGCAGGCCTAGCTGCCAGAGCTGTTGTAGAACTTTCAAGGCAATATTATGTTGATGATGGTGGTTCATGCCACATAGGTTTCAAGGATCAAAGGTTGGAACATGGTCAATAATTTCTTGGAGATGGTAATTTTTCTGTTGGCAAGCAGAATTGGAACATGAAATTTAAGGATGCTACCTCTGCTGCTCAAGCAGCAGCTGAGTTTGCAGAACATACAAGCCTAGCTGCCAGAGTTGTTGTAGAACTTTCAAGGCAATATTATGTTGATGATGGTGGTTCATGCCACTTAGGTTTCAAGGATGAAAGGTTGGAACATGGGCAATCATTTCCTAGAGATGGTAATGGTAATTTTTCTGCTGGCAGGCAGAATTGGAACATGAAATTTATGATGCTACCTCTGCTGCTCAAGCAGCGGTTGAGTTTGCAGAACATGCAAGCCTAGCTACCAGAGCTGTTGTAGAACTTTCAAGGCAATATTATGTTGATGATGGTGGTTCATGCCACTTAGGTTTCAAGGATGAAAGGTTGGAACATGGGCAATCATTTCCTGGAGATGGTAATGGTAATTTTTCTGCTGGCAGGCAGAATTGGAACATGAAATTTTTGATGCTACCTCTGCTGCTCAAGCAACGGCTGAGTTTGCAGAACATGCAAGCCTAGCTGCCAGATCTGTTATAGAACTTTCAAGGCAATATTGTGTTGATGATGTTGGTTCATGCCACTTAGGTTTCAAGGTTGAAAGGTTGGAACATATGCAATCATTTCCTGGAGATGGTAATGGTAATTTTTCTGTTGGCAGGTAGAATTGGAACATGAAATTTAAGGATGCTACCTCTGCTGCTCAAGCAGCAACTGAGTTTGCAGAACATGCAAGCCTAGCTGCCAGAGTGTTGTAGAACTTTCAAGGCAATATTGTGTTGATGATGGTGGTTCATGCCACTTAGGTTTCAAGGATGAAAGGTTGGAACATGGGAATCATTTCCTAGAGATGGTAATGGTAATTTTTCTGCTGGCAGGCAGAATTGGAACATGAAATTTATGATGCTACCTCTGCTGCTCAAGCAACGGCTGAGTTTGCAGAACATGCAAGCCTAGCTGCCAGAGCTGTTGTAGAACTTTCAAGGTAATATTGTGTTGATGATGTTGGTTCATGCCACTTAGGTTTCAAGGTTAAAAGGTTAGAACATGGTCAATCATTTCCTGGAGATGGTAATGGTAATTTTTCTGTTGGCAGGTAGAATTGGAACATGAAATTTAAGGATGCTACCTCTGCTGCTCAAGCAGCGGTTGAGTTTGCAGAACATGCAAGCCTAGCTGCCAGAGCTGTTGTAGAACTTTCAAGGCAATATTATGTTGATGGTGGTGGTTCATGCCACTTAGGTTTCAAGGATGAAAGGTTGGAACATGGGCAATCATTTCCTGGAGATGGTAATGGTAATTTTTCTGCTGGCAGGCAGAATTGGAACATGAAATTTATGATGCTACCTCTGCTGCTCAAGCAGCGGCTGAGTTTGCAGAACATGCAAGCCTAGCTGCCAGAGCTATTCTAGAACTTTCAAGGCAATATTGTGTTGATGATGGTGGTTCATGCCACTTAGGTTTCAAGGTTGAAAGGTTGGAACATGGGCAATCATTTCCTGGAGATGGTAATGGTAATTTTTCTGTTGGCAGGTAGAATTGGAACATGAAATTTAAGGATGCTACCTCTGCTGCTCAAGCAGCGGCTGAGTTTGCAGAACATGCAGGCCTAGCTGCCAGAGCTGTTGTAGAACTTTCAAGGCAATATTGTGTTGATGATGGTGGTTCATGCCACTTAGGTTTCAAGGATCAAAGGTTGGAACATGGTCAATCATTTCCTGGAGATGGTAATTTTTCTGTTGGCAAGCAGAATTGGAACATGAAATTTAAGGATGCTACCTCTGCCGCTCAAGCAGCAGCTGAGTTTGTAGAACATGCAAGCCTAGCTGCCAGAGTTGTTGTAGAACTTTCAAGGCAATATTATGTTGATGATGGTGGTTCATGCCACTTAGGTTTCAAGGATGAAAGGTTGGAACATGGGAATCATTTCCTAGAGATGGTAATGGTAATTTTTCTGCTGGCAGGCAGAATTGGAACATGAAATTTATGATGCTACCTCTGCTGCTCAAGCAACGGCTGAGTTTGCAGAACATGCAAGCCTAGCTGCCAGAGCTGTTGTAGAACTTTCAAGGCAATATTGTGTTGATGAGGTTGGTTCATGCCACTTAGGTTTCAAGGTTGAAAGGTTAGAACATGGTCAATCATTTCCTGGAGATGGTAATGGTAATTTTTCTGTTGGCAGGTAGAATTGGAACATGAAATTTAAGGATGCTACCTCTGCTGCTCAAGCAGCAACTAAGTTTGCAGAACATGCAAGCCTAGCTGCCAGAGTGTTGTAGAACTTTCAAGGCAATATTATGTTGATGATGGTGGTTCATGCCACTTAGCTTTCAAGGATGAAAGGTTGGAACATGGGCAATCATTTCCTAGAGATGGTAATGGTAATTTTTCTGCTGGCAGACAGAATTGGAACATGAAATTTATGATGCTACCTCTGCTGCTCAAGCAACGGTTGAGTTTGCAGAACATGCAAGCCTAGCTGCCAGAGCTATTGTAGAACTTTCAAGGCAATATTGTGTTGATGATGCTGGTTCATGCCACTTAGGTTTCAAGGATGAAAGGTTGGAACATGGGCAATCATTTCCTAGAGATGGTAATGGTAATTTTTCTGTTGGTAGGCAGAATTAGAACATGAAATTTAAGAATGCTACCTCTGCTGCTCAAGCAGCGGCTGAGTTTGCAGAAAATGCAGGCCTAGCTGCCAGAGCTGTTGTAGAACTTTCAAGGCAATATTGTGTTGATGATAGTGGTTCATGCCACTTAGGTTTCAAGGATCAAAGGTTGGAACATGGTGAATCATTTCCTGGAGATGGTAATTTTTCTGCTGGCAAGCAGAATTGGAACATGAAATTTAAGGATGCTACCTCTGCTGCTCAAGCAGCAGCTGAGTTTGCAGAATCTGCAAGCCTAGCTGCCAGAGCTGTTGTAGAACTTTCAAGGCAATATTGTGTTGATGATGCTGGTTCATGCCACTTAGGTTTCAAGGATGAAAGGTTGGAACATGGGCAATTATTTCCTAGAGATGATAATGGTAATTTTTCTGTTGGTAGGCAGAATTAGAACATGAAATTTAAGGATACTACCTCTGCTGCTCAAGCAGCGGCTGAGTTTGCAGAACATGCAGGCCTAGCAGCCAGAGCTTTTGTAGAACATTCAAGGCAATATTATGTTGATGATGGTGGTTAATGCACTTAGGTTTCAAGAATCAAAGGTTGGAACATGGTCAATAATTTCTTGGAGATGGTAATTTTTCTGTTGGCAAGCAGAATTGGAACATGAAATTTAAGGATGCTACCTCTGCTGCTCAAGCAGCAGCTGAGTTTGCAGAACATGCAAGCCTAGCTGCCAGAGTTGTTGTAGAACTTTCAAGGCAATATTATGTTGATGATGGTGGTTCATGCCACTTAGGTTTCAAGGATGAAAGGTTGGAACATGGGCAATCATTTCCTAGAGATGGTAATGGTAATTTTTCTGCTGGCAGGCAGAATTGGAACATGAAATTTATGATGCTACCTCTGCTACTCAAGCAACGGTTGAGTTTGCAAAACATGCAAGCCTAGCTGCCAGAGCTGTTGTAGAACTTTCAAGGCAATATTATGTTGATGATGGTGGTTCATGCCACTTAGGTTTCATGGATGAAAGGTTGGAACATGGGCAATCATTTCCTGGAGATGGTATTGGTAATTTTTCTGCTGGCAGGCAGAATTGGAACATAAAATTGTTGATGCTACCTCTGCTGCTCAAGCAACGGCTGAGTTTGCAGAACATGCAAGCCTAGCTGCCAGAGCTATTGTAGAACTTTCAAGGCAATATTGTGTTGATGATGCTGGTTCATGCCACTTAGGTTTCAAGGATGAAAGGTTGGAACATGGGCAATCATTTCCTAGAGATGGTAATGGTAATTTTTCTGTTGGTAGGCAGAATTAAGAACATGAAATTTAAGGATGCTACCTCTGCTGCTCAAGCAGCGGCTGAGTTTGCAGAACATGCAGGCCTAGCTGCCAGAGCTGTTGTAGAACTTTCAAGGCAATATTATGTTGATGATGGTGGTTCATGCCACTTAGGTTTCAAGGATCAAAGGTTGGAACATGGTCAATAATTTCTTGGAGATGGTAATTTTTCTGTTGGCAAGCAGAATTGGAACATGAAATTTAAGGATGCTACCTCTGCTGCTCAAGCAGCAGCTGAGTTTGCAGAACATGCAAGCCTAGCTGCCAGAGTTGTTGTAGAACTTTCAAGGCAATATTATGTTGATGATGGTGGTTCATGCCACTTAGGTTTCAAGGATGAAAGGTTGGAACATGGGCAATCATTTCCTAGAGATGGTAATGGTAATTTTTCTGCTGGCAGGCAGAATTGGAACATGAAATTTAAGTATGCTACCTCTGCTGCTCAAGCAGCGGCTGAGTTTGCATAACATGCAAACCTAGCTGCCAGAGCTGTTGTAGAACTTTCAAGGCAATATTGTGTTGATGATGGTGGTTCATGCTACTTAGGTTTCAAGGATGAAAGGTTGGAACATAGGCAATCATTTCCTGGCGATAGTAATGGTAATTTTTCTGTTGGCAGGCAAAATTGGAACATGAAATTTAAGGATGCTACTTCTGTTGCTCAAGCAGCGATTGAGTTTGCCGAATATGCAAGCCTAGCTGCCAGAGCTGTTGTAGAACTTTAACGGTAATATTGTGTTGATGATGGTGGTTCATGCCACTTAGGTTTCAAGGATGAAAGGTTGGAACATGGGCAATCATTTCCTGGAGATGGTAATGGTAATTTTTCTATTGGCAGGCAGAATTGAAACATGAAATTTAATGATGCTACCTCTGCTGCTCAAGTAGCGACTGAGTTTGCAGAACATGCAAGCCTAGCTACCAGAGGTGTTGTAGAACTTTCAAGGCAATATTGTGTTGATGATGGTGGTTCATGCCACTTAGTTTTCAAGGATGAAAGGTTGGAACATGGGCAATCATTTCCTAGAGATGTTAATGGTAATTTTTCTGTTGGCAGGCAGAATTGGAACATGAAATTTATGATGCTACCTCTGCTACTCAAGCAGCGGTTGAGTTTGCAGAACACGTAGGCCTAACTGCCAGAGCTATTGTAGAACTCTCAAGGCAATATTGTGTTGAGGATTGTGGTTCATCCCACTTAGGTTTCAAGGATGAAAGGTTGGAAAATGGGCAATCATTTCCTGGAGATGGTAATTTTTCTGTTGGCAAGCAGAATTGGAACATGAAATTTAAGGATGCTACTTCTGCCGCTCAAGCAGCAGCTGAGTTTGCAGAATATGCAAGTCTAGCTGCCAGAGCTATCGTAGATCTTTCAAGGCAATATTGTGTTGATGATGCTGGTTCATGCCACTTAGGTTTCAAGGATGAAAGGTTGGAACATGGGCAATCATTTCCTAGAGATGGTAATGGTAATTTTTCTGTTGGTAGGCAGAATTAGAACATGAAATTTAAGGATGCTATCTCTGCTGCTCAAGCAGTGGCTGAGTTTGCAGAACATGCAGGCCTAGCTGCCAGAGCTGTTGTAGAACTTTCAAGGCAATATTATGTTGATGATGGCGGTTCATGCCACTTAGGTTTCAAGGATCAAAGGTTGGAACATGGTCAATAATTTCTTGGAGATGGTAATTTTTCTGTTGGCAAGCAGAATTGGAACATGAAATTTAAGGATGCTACCTTTGCCGCTCAAGCAGCAGCTGAGTTTGCAGAATCTGCAAGCCTAGCTGCCAGAGCTGTTATAGAACTTTCAAGGCAATATTATGTTGATGATGGTGGTTCATGCCACTTAGGTTTCAAGGATGTAAGGTTGGAACATGGGCAATCATTTCCTAGAGATGGTAATGGTAATTTTTCTGCTGGCAGACAGAATTGGAACATGAAATTTATGGTGCTACCTCTGCTGCTCAAGCAGCGGTTGAGTTTGCAGAACATGCAAGCCTAGCTGCCAGAGCTGTTGTAGAACTTTCAAGGCAATATTATGGTTATGATGGTGGTTCATGCCACATAGGTTTCATGGATGAAAGGTTAGAACATGGGCAATCATTTCCTGGAGATGGTAATGGTAAATCTTCTGCTGGCAGGCAGAATTGGAACGTGAAATTTTTGATCCTACCTCTGCTGCTCAAGCAACGGCTGAGTTTGCAGAACATGCAAGCCTAGCTGCCAGAGCTGTTATAGAACTTTCAAGGCAATATTGTGTTGATGATGTTGGTTCATGCCACTTAGGTTTCAAGGTTGAAAGGTTGGAACATGGGCAATCATTTCCTGGAGATGGTAATGGTAATTTTTCTGTTGGCAGGTAGAATTGGAACATGAAATTTAAGTATGCTACCTCTGCTGCTCAAGCAGCAACTGAGTTTGCAGAACATGCAAGCCTAGCTTCCAGAGTGTTGTAGAACTTTCAAGGCAATATTGTGTTGATGATAGTGGTTCATGCCACTTAGGTTTCAAGGAAGAAAGGTTGGAACATGGGAATCATTTCCTAGAGATGGTAATGGTAATTTTTCTGCTGGCAGGCAGAATTGGAACATGAAATTTATGATGCTACCTCTGCTGCTCAAGCAACGGCTGAGTTTGCAGAACATGCAAGCCTAGCTGCCAGAGCTGTTGTAGAACTTTCAAGGTAATATTGTGTTGATGATGTTGGTTCATGCCACTTAGGTTTCAAGGTTAAAAGGTTAGAAGATGGTCAATCATTTCCTGGAGATGGTAATGGTAATTTTTCTGTTCGCAGGTAGAATTGGAACATGAAATTTAAGGATGCTACCTCTGCTGCTCAAGCAGCGGCTGAGTTTGCAGAACATGCAAGCCTAGCTGCCAGAGCTGTTGTAGAACTTTCAAGGCAATATTATGTTGATGATGGTGGTTCATGCCACTTAGGTTTCAAGGATGAAAGGTTGGAACATGGGCAATCATTTCCTGGAGATAGTAATGGTAATTTTTCTGCTGGCAGGCAGAATTGGAACATGAAAGTTTAGATGCTACCTCTGCTGCTCAAGCAACGGCTGAGTTTGCAGAACATGCAAGCCTAGCTGCCAGAGCTGTTATAGAACTTTCAAGGCAATATTGTGTTGATGATGTTCGTTCATGCCACTTAGGTTTCAAGGTTGAAAGGTTGGAACATGGGCAATCATTTCCTGGAGATGGTAATGGTAATTTTTCTGTTGGCAGGTAGAATTGGAACATGAAATTTAAGGATGCTACCTCTGCTGCTCAAGCAGCGGCTGAGTTTGCAGAAAATGCAGGCCTAGCTGCCAGAGCTGTTGTAGAACTTTCAAGGCAATATTGTGTTGACGATGGTGGTTCATGCCACTTAGGTTTTAAGGATCAAAGGTTGGAACATGGTCAATCATTTCCTGGAGATGGTAATTTTTCTGTTGGCAAGCAGAATTGGAACATGAAATTTAAGGATGCTACCTTTGCCGCTCAAGCAGCAGCTGAGTTTGCAGAACATGCAAGCCTAGCTGCCAGAGCTATTGTAGAACTTTCAAGGCAATATTGTGTTAATGATGTTGGTTCATGCCACTTAGGTTTCAAGGTTGAAAGGTTAGAACATGGCCAATCATTTCCTGGAGATGGTAATGGTAATTTTTCTGTTGGCAGGCAGAATTGGAACATGAAATTTATAATGCTACCTCTGCTGCTCAAGCAACGGCTGAGTTTGCAGAACATGCAAGCCTAGCTGCCAGAGCTGTTGTAGAACTTTCAAGGAAATATTTTGTTGATGATGGTGGTTCATGCCACTTAGGTTTCAAGGATGAAAGGTTGGAACATGGGCAATCATTTCCTGGAGATGGTAATGGTAATTGTTCTGCTGGCAGGCAGAATTGGAACATAAAATTTATGATGCTACCTCTGCTGCTCAAGCAATGGCTGAGTTTGCAGAACATGCAAGCCTAGCTGCCAGAGCTGTTGTAGAACTTTCAAGGCAATATTGTGTTGATGATGTTGGTTCATGCCACTTAGGTTTCAAGGTTGTAAGGTTGGAACAAGGGCAATCATTTCCTGGAGATGGTAATTTTTCTGTTGGTAGGCAGAATTAGAACATGAAATTTAAGAATGCTACCTCTGCTGCTCAAGCATCGGCTGAGTTTGCAGAAAATGCAGGCCTAGCTGCCAGAGCTATTGTAGAACTTTCAAGGCAATATTGTGTTGATGATGGTGGTTCATGCCACTTAGGTTTCAAGGATCAAAGGTTGGAACATGGTCAATCATTTCCTGGAGATGGTAATTTTTCTGTTGGCAAGCAGAATTAGAACATGAAATTTAAGGATGCTACCTCTGCCGCTCAAGCAGCAGCTGAGTTTGCAGAATCTGCAAGCCTAGCTGCCAGAGCTGTTGTAGAACTTTCAAGGCAATATTGTGTTGATGATGCTGGTTCATGCCACTTAGGTTTCAAGGATGAAAGGTTGGAACATGGGCAATCATTTCCTAGAGATGGAAATGGTAATTTTTCTGTTGGTAGGTAGAATTAGAACATGAAATTTAAGGATGCTATCTCTGCTGCTCAAGCAGCGGCTGAGTTTGCAGAACATGCATGCCTAGCTGCCAGAGCTGTTGTAGAACTTTCAAGGCAATATTGTGTTGATGATGGTGGTTCATGCCACTTAGGTTTCAAGGATGAAAGGTTGAAACATAGGCAATCATTTCCTGGAGATGGTAATGGTAATTTTTCAGTTTGCAGGCAGAATTGGAACATGAAATTTAAGGAGGCTACCTCTGCTGCTCAAGCAGCAGCTGAGTTTGCAGAACATGCAAGCCTAGCTGCCAGAGTTGTTGTAGAACTTTCAAGGAAATATTATGTTGATGATGGTGGTTCATGCCACTTAGGTTTCAAGGATGAAAGGTTGGAACATGGGCAATCATTTCCTAGAGATGGTAATGGTAATTTTTCTGCTGGCAGGCAGAATTGGAACATGAAATTTATGATGCTACCTCTGCTGCTCAAGCAATGGCTGAGTTTGCAGAACATGCAAGCCTAGCTGCCAGAGCTGTTGTAGAACTTTCAAGGCAATATTGTGTTAATGATGTTGGTTCATGCCACTTAGGTTTCAAGGTTGTAAGGTTGGAACATGGGCAATCATTTCCTGGAGGTGGTAGTAGTAATATTTTTATTGGCAGGCAGAATTAGAACATGAAATTTAAGGATGCTACCTCTGTTGCTCAAGGAGCGGCTGATTTTGCAGAACATGCAAGCCTAGCTGCCAGAGTTGTTGTAGAACTTTCAAGGCAATAATGTGTTGATGATGGTGGTTCATGCCACTTACGTTTCAAAGATGAAAGGTTGGAACATGGGCAATCATTTCCTAGAGATGGTAATTGTAATTTTTCTGTTGGCAGGCAGAATTGGAACATGAAATTTAAGGATGCTACCTCTGCTGCTCAAGCAGCGGCTGAGTTTGCAGAACATGCAGGCCTAGCTACCAGAGTTGTTCTAGAACTTTCAAGGAAATATTGTGTTGATGATGGTGGTTCATGCCACTTAGGTTTCAAGGATGAAAGGTTGGAACATGGGCAATCATTTACTAGAGATGGTAATGGTAATTTTTCTGTTGGCAGGCAGAATTGAAACATGAAATTTAAGGACGCTACCTCTGCTGCTCAAGCAGCGGCTGAGTTTGCAGAACATGCAAACCTAGTTGCCAGAGCTGTTGTAGAACTTTCAAGGCAATATTGTGTTGATGATGGTGGTTCATGCCACTAAGGTTTCAAGGATGAATGGTTGGAACATGGGCAATCATTTCCTGGAGATGGTAATTGTAATTTTTCTGTTGGCAGGTAGAATTAGAACATGAAATTTATGATGCTACCTCTGAAGCTCAAGCAACGGCTGATTTTGCAGAACATGCAAGCCTAGCTGCCACAGTTGTTGTAGAACTTTCAAGGCAATAATGTGTTGATGATGGTGGTTCATGCCACTTACGTTTCAAAGATGAAAGGTTGGAACATGGGCAATCATTTCCTGGAGATGGTAATTGTAATTTTTCTGTTGGCAGGTAGAATTGGAACATGAAATTTAAGGATGCTACCTCTTCTGCTCAAGCAGCGGCTGAGTTTGCAGAACATGCAAGCCTAGCTGCCAGAGTTATAGTAGAACTTTCAATGCAATATTGTGTTAATGATGGTGGTTCATGCCACTTAGGTTTCAAGGATGAAAGGTTGGAACATGGGCAATCATTTACTGGAGATGGTAATGGTAATTTTTCTGTTGGCAGGCAGAATTGAAACACGAAATTTAAGGATGCTACATCTGATGCTCAAGCAGCGGCTGAGTTTGCAGAACATGCAAACCTAGTTGCCAGAGCTGTTGTAGAACTTTCAAGGCAATATTGTGTTGATGATGGTGGTTCATGCCACTTAGGTTTCAAAGATGAATGGTTGGAACATGGGCAATCATTTCCTGGAGATGGTAATTGTAATTTTTCTATTGGCAGGTACAATTGGAACATGAAATTTATGGATGCTACCTCTGCTGCTCAAGCAGCGGCTGAGTTTGCAGAACATGCAAGCCTAGCTGCCAGAGCTGTTGTAGAACTTCCAAGGCAATATTGTGTTGATAATGGTGGTTCATGCCACTAAGGTTTCAAGGATGAAAGATTGGAACATGAGCAATCATTTCCTGTAGATGGTAATGGTAATTTTTCTGTTGGCAGGCAGAATTGGAACATGAAATTTATGATGCTACCTCTGCTGCTCAAGCAACGGCTGAGTTTGCAGAACATGCAAGCATAGCTGCCAGAGCTGTTGTAGAAATTTCAAGGAAATATTGTGTTGATGATGGTGGTTCATGCCACTTAGGTTTCAAGGATGAAAGGTTGGAACATGGGCAATCATTTCCTGGAGATGGTAATGGTAATTTTTTAGTTTGCAGGCAGAATTGGAACATGAAATTTAAGGATTCTACCTCTACTGCTCAAGCAGCGGCTGAGTTTGCAGAACATGCAAACCTAGCTGCGAGAGATGTTGTAGAACTTTCAAGGCAATATTGTGTTGATGATGGTGGTTCATGCCACTTAGCTTTCAAGGATGAAAGGTTGGAACAAGGGCAATCATTTCCTAGAGATGGTAATGGTAATATTTCTATTGGCAGGCAGAATTGGAACATGAAATTTAAGGATGCTACCTCTGCTGCTCAAGCAGCGACTGAGTTTGCAGAACATGCAAGCCTAGCTGCCAGAGATATAGTAGAACTTTCAATGCAATATTATGTTGATAATGGTGGTTCATGCCACTTAGGTTTCAAGGATGAAAGGTTGGAACATGGGCAATCATTTCCTGGAGATGGTAAATTTTCTATTGGCAGGTAGAATTAGAACATGAAATTTAAGGATGCTACCTTTGCTGCTCAAGCAGCGCCTGAGTTTGCAGAACATGGTGGCCTAGCTGCCAGAGTTGTTGTAGAACTTTTAAGGAAATATTGTGTTGATGATGGTGGTTCATGCCACTCAGGTTTCAAGGATGAAAGATTGGAACATGGGCAATCATTTCCTGGAGATGGTAATGGTAATTGTTTTGTTGGCGGGAAGAATTGGAACATGAAATTTAAGGATGCTACCTCTGCCGCTCAAGCAGCAGCTGAGTTTGCAGAATCTGCAAGCCTAGCTGCCAGAGCTGTTGTAGAACTTTCAAGGCAATATTGTGTTGATGATGCTGGTTCATGCCACTTAGGTTTCAAGGATGAAAGGTTGGAACATGGGCAATCATTTCCTGGAGATGGTAATGGTAATTTTTCTGTTGGCAGGCAGAATTGGAACATGAAATTTTAGGATGCTACCTCTGCTGCTCAAGCAGCGGCTGAGTTTGCAGAACATGCAAACCTAGCTGCCAGAGCTGTTGTAGAACTTTCAAGGCAATATTATGTTGATGATGGTGGTTCATGCCACTTAGGTTTCAAGGATGAAAGGTTGGAACATGGGCAATCATTTCCTAGAGATGGTAATGGTAATTTTTCTGTTGGCAGGCAGAATTGGAACATGAAATTTATGATGCTACCTCTGCTGCTCAAGCAACGGCTGAGTTTGCAGAACATGCAAGCCTAGCTGCCAGAGCTATTGTAGAACGTTCAAGGAAATATTGTTTTGATGATGGTGGTTCATGCCACTTAGGTTTCAAGGATGTAAGGTTGGAACATGGGCAATCATTTCCTGGAGGTGGTAATGGTAATTTTTCAGTTTGCAGGCAGAATTGGAACATGAAATTTAAGGATGCTACCTCTGCTGCTCAAGCAGCAGCTGAGTTTGCAGAACATGCAAACCTAGTTGCCAGAGCTGTTGTAGAACTTTCAAGGCAATTTATGTTGATGATGGTGGTTCATGCCACTTAGGTTTCAAGAATGAAAGGTTGGAACAAGGGCAATCATTTCCTAGAGATGGTAATGGTAATATTTCTGTTGGCAGGCAGAATTGGAACATGAAATTTAAGGATGCTACCTCTGCTGCTCAAGCAGCGACTGAGTTTGCAGAACATGCAAGCCTAGCTGCCAGAGATATAGTAGAACTTTCAATGCAATATTGTGTTGATGATGGTGGTTCTTGCCACTTAGGTTTCAAGGATGAAAGGTTGGAACATGGGCAATCATTTCCTGGAGATGGTAAATTTTTTGGCAGGCAGAATTAGAACATGAAATTTAAGGATGCTACCTCTGCTGCTTAAGCAGTGCCTGATTTTGCAGAACATGGTGGCCTAGCTGCCAGAGCTGTTGTAGAACTTTCAAGGAAATATTGTGTTGATGATGGTGGTTCATGCCACTTAGGTTTCAAGGATGAAAGATTGAAACATGGGCAATCATTTCCTAGAGATGGTAATGGTAATTTTTCTGTTGGCAGGCAGAATTGGAACATGAAATTTATGATGCTACCTCTGCTGCTCAAGCAACGGCTGAGTTTGCAGAACATGTAAGCCTAGCTTCCAGAGCTGTTGTAGAACTTTCAAGGCAATATTGTGTTGATAATGGTGGTTCATGCCACTAAGGTTTCAAAGATGAAAGGTTGGAACATGGGCAATCATTTCCTGGAGATGGTAATGGTAATATTTCTATTAGCAGGCAGAATTGGAACATGAAATTTAAGGATGCTACCTCTGCTGCTCAAGTAGCGACTGAGTTTGCAGAACATGCAAGCCTAGCTGCCAGAGCTGTTGTAGAACTTTCAAGGCAATATTGTGTTGATAATGGTGGTTCATGCCACTAAGGTTTCAAAGATGAAAGGTTGGAACATGGGCAATCATTTCCTGGAGATGGTAATGGTAATATTTCTATTGGCAGGCAGAATTGGAACATGAAATTTAAGGATGCTACCTTTGCTGCTCAAGTAGCGACTGACTTTGCAGAACATGCAAGCCTAGCTGCCAGAGCTGTTGTAGAACTTCCAAGGAAATATTGTGTTGATGATGGTGGTTCATGCCACTTAGGTTTCAAGGATGAAAGGTTGGAACATGGGCAATCATTTCCTGGAGATGGTAAATTTTCTATTGGCAGGCAGAATTAGAACATGAAATTTAAGGATGCTACCTATGCTGCTTAAGCAGCGCCTGATTTTGCAGAACATGGTGGCCTAGCTGCCAGAGCTGTTGTAGAACTTTCAAGGAAATATTGGTTTGATGATGGTGGTTCATGCCACTTAGGTTTCAAGGATGAAAGATTGGAACATGGGCAATCATTTCCTAGAGATGGTAATGGTAATTTTTCTGATGGCAGGAGGAATTGGAACATGAAATTTATGATGCTACCTCTACTGCTCAAGCAACGGCTGAGTTTGCAGAACATGCAAGCCTAGCTGCCAGTGCTGTTGTAGAACTTTCAAGGCAATATTGTGCTGATAATGGTGGTTCATGCCACTTAGGTTTCAAGGATGTAAGGTTGGAACATGGGCAATCATTTCCTGGAGATGGTAAGGGTAATTTTTCAGTTTGCAGGCAGAATTGGAACATGAAATTTAAGGATGCTACCTCTGCTTCTCAAGCAGTGGCTGAGTTTGCAGAACATGCAAACCTAGCTGCCAGAGCTGTTGTAGAACTTTCAAGGCAATTTATGTTGATGATGGTGGTTCATGCCACTTAGGTTTCAAGGATGAAAGGATGGAACAAGGGCAATCATTTCCTAGAGATGGTAATGGTAATATTTCTGTTGGCAGGCAGAATTGAAACATGAAATTTAAGGATGCTACCCTCTGCTGCTCAAGCAGCGACTGAGTTTGCAGAACATGCAAGCCTAGCTGCCAGAGATATAGTAGAACTTTCAATGCAATATTGTGTTGATGATGGTGGTTCATGCCACTTAGGTTTCAAGGATGAAAGGTTGGAACATGGGCAATCATTTCCTGGAGATGGTAAATTTTCTATTGGCAGGCAGAATTAGAACATGAAATTTAAGGATGCTACCTCTGCTGCTCAAGCAGCGCCTGAGTTTGCAGAACATGGTGGCCTAGCTGCTAGAGCTATTGTAGAACTTTCAAGGAAATATTGTGTTGACGATGGTGGTTCATGCAACTCAGGTTTCAAGGATGAAAGATTGGAACTTGGGCAATCATTTCCTGGAGATGGTAATGGTAATTGTTTTGTTGGCAGGCAGAATTGGAACATGAAATTTATGATGCTACCTCTGCTGCTCAAGCAACGGGTGAGTTTGCAGAACATGCAAACCTGGCTGCCAGAGCTATTGTAGAACTTTCAAGGCAATATTGTGTTGATGATGGTGGTTCATGACACTTAGGTTTCAAGGTTGAAAGGTTGGAACATGGGCAATCATAAACTGGAGATGGTAATGGTAATTTTTCTGTTGGCAGGTAGAATTTGAACACAAAATTTAAGGATGCTACCTCTGCTGCTCAAGCAGCGGCTGAGTTTGCAGAACATGCAAGCCTAGCTGCCAGAGCTGTTGTAGAACTTTCATGGCAATATTATGTTGATGATGGTAGTTCATGCCACTTAGGTTTCAAGGATGAAAGGTTGGAACATGGGCAATCATTTCCTGGAGATGGTAATTGTAATTTTTCTGTTGGCAAGGAGAATTGGAACATGAAATTTAAGGATGCTACCTCTGCTGCTCAAGCAACCGCTGAGTTTGCAGAACATGCAAGCCTAGCTGCCAGAGATGTTGTAGAACTTTCAAGGCAATATTGTGTTGATGATGGTGGTTCATGCCACTTAGGTTTCAAAGATGAAAGGTTGGAACATGGGCAACCATTTCCTGGAGATGGTAGTTGTAATTTTTTTGTTGGCAGGTAGAATTGGAACATGAAATTTAAGGATGCTACCTCTGCTGCTCAAGCAGCGGCTGAGTTTGCAGAACATGCAAGCCTAGCTGCCAGAGCTGTTGTAGAACTTCCAAGGCAATGTTGTTTTGATAATAGTGGTTCATGCCACTAAGGTTTCAAGGATGAAAGATTGGAACATGGGCAATCATTTCCTATAGATGGTAATGGTAATTTTTCTGTTGGCAGGTAGAATTGGTACATGAAATTTATGATGCTACCTCTGCTGCTCAAGCAACGGCTGAGTTCGCAGAACATGCAAGCCTAGCTGCCAGAGCTGTTGTAGAACTTTCAAGGCAATATTGTGTTGATGATGGTGGTTCATGCCACTTAGGTTTCAAGGATGAAAGGTTGGAACATGGGCAATCATTTCCTGGAGATGGTAATGGTAATTTTTCAGTTTGCAGGCAGAATTGAAACATGAAATTTTAGGATGCTACCTCTGCTGCTCAAGCAGCGGCTGATTTTGCAGAACATGCAAGCCTAGCTGCCAGAGCTGTTGTAGAACTTTCAAGGCAATATTGTGTTTATGATGCTGGTTCATGCCACTTAGGTTTCAAGGATGAAAGGTTGGAACATGGGCAATCATTTCCTAGAGATGGTAATGGCAATATTTTTGTTGGCAGGCAGAATTGGAACATGAAATTTAAGGATGCTACCTTTGCTGCTCAAACAGCGACTGAGTTTGCAGAACATGCAAGCCTAGCTGCAAGAGATATAGTAGAACTTTTAATGCATATTGTGTTGATGATGGTGGTTCATGCCACTTAGGTTTCAAGGATGAAAGGTTGGAACATGGGCAATCATTTCCTGGAGATGGTAAATTTTCTATTGGCAGGCAGAATTAGAACATGAAATTTAAGGATGCTACCTCTGCTGCTCAAGCAGCGACTGAGTTTGCAGAACATGGTGGCCTAGCTGCCAGAGCTGTTGTAGAACTTTCAAGGAAATATTGTGTTGATGATGGTGGTTCATGGCACTTAGGTTTCAAGGTTGAAAGGTTGGAACATGGGCAATCATTTCCTGGAGATGGTAATGGTAATTTTTCTGTTGGCAGGCAGAATTGGAACATGAAATTTAAGGATGCTACCTCTGCTGCTCAAGCAGCGGCTGAGTTTGCAGAACATGCAAGCCTAGCAGCCAGAGCTGTTGTAGAACTTTCAAGGAAATATTGTGTTGATGATGGTGGTTCATGGCACTTAGGTTTCAAGGTTGAAAGGTTGGAACATGGGCAATCATTTAACTGGAGATGGTAATGGTAATTTTTCTATTGGCAGGCAGAATTGGAACATGAAATTTAAGGATGCTACCTCTGCTGCTCAAGCAGCGGCTGAGTTTGCAGAACATGCAAGCCTAGCTGCCAGAGCTGTTGTAGAACTTCCAAGGCAATGTTGTGTTGATAATGGTGGTTCATGCCACTAAGGTTTCAAGGATGAAAGATTGGAACATGGGCAATCATTTCCTGTAGATGGTAATGGTAATTTTTCTGTTGGCAGGCAGAATTGGAACATGAAATTTATGATGCTACCTCTGCTGCTCAAGCAACGGCTGAGTTAGCAGAACATGCAAGCCTAGCCGCCAGAGCTGTTGTAGAACTTTCAAGGCAATATTGTGTTGATGATGGTGGTTCATGCCACTAAGGTTTCAAGGATGAAAGGTTGGAACATGGGCAATCATTTTCTGGAGATGGTAATGGTTATTTTTCAGTTTGCAGGCAGAATTGGAACATGAAATTTAAGGATGCTACCTCTGCTGCTCAAGCAGCGGCTGAGTTTGCAGAACATGCAAACCTAGCTACGAGAGATGTTGTAGAACTTTCAAGGCAATATTGTGTTTATTATGGTGGTTCATGCCACTTAGGTTTCAAGGATGAAAGGTTGGAACAAGGGCAATCATTTCCTAGAGATGTAATGGTAATTTTTCTGTTGGCAGGCAGAATTGGAACATGAAATTAAGGATGCTACCTCTGCTGCTCAAGCAGCGACTGAGTTTGCAGAACATGCAAGCCTAGCTGCCAGAGATATAGTAGAACTTTCAATGTAATATTGTGTTGATGATGGTGGTTCATGCCACTTAGGTTTCAAGGATGAAAGGTTGGAACATGGGCAATTATTTCCTGGAGGTGGTAGTAGTAATTTTTCTGTTGGCAGGCAGAATTGGAACATGAAATTTAAAGATGCTACCTCTGTTGCTCAAGTAGCGGCTGATTTTGCAGAACATGCAAGCCTAGCTGCCAGAGCTGTTGTAGAACTTTCAAGGCAATATTGTGTTGATGATGGTGGTTCATGCCACTTAGGTTTCAAAGATGAAAGGTTGGAACATGGGCAATCATTTCCTGGAGATGGTAATTGTAATTTTTCTATTGGCAGGTAGAATTGGAACATGAAATATAAGGATGCTACCTCTACTGCTCAAGCAGCGGCTGAGTTTGCAGAACATGCAGGCCTAGCTGCGAGAGCTGTTGTAGAACTTTCAAGGCAATATTGTGTTGAGGAGTGTGGTTCATGCCACTTAGGTTTCAAGGATGAAAGTTGGAAAATGGGCAATCATTTCCTGGAGATGGTAATTTTTCTGTTGGCAGGCAGAATTAGAACATGAAATTTAAGGATGCTACCTCTGCTGCTCAAGCAGCAGCTGAGTTTGCATAATATGGAAGCCTAGTTGCCAGAGCTGTTGTAGAACTTTCAAGGCAATATTGTGTTGATGATGTTGGTTCATGCCACTTAGGTTTCAAGGATGAAAGGTTAGAACATGGGCAATCATTTACTGGAGATGGTAATGGTAATTTTTCTATTGGCAGGCAGAATTGGAACATGAACTTTAAGGATGCTACCTCTGCTGCTCAAGCAGCGGCTGAGTTTGCAGAACATGCAAACCTAGCTGCCAGAGCTGTTGTAGAACTTTCAAGGCAATATTGTGTTGATGATGGTGGGTCATGCCACTTAGGTTTCAAGGATGAAAGGTTGGAACATGGGCAATCATTTCCTGGAGATGGTAATTGTAATTTTTCTATTGGCAGGCAGAATTGGAACATGAAATTTAAGGATTCTACCTCTGCTGCTCGAGCAGTGGCTGAGTTTGCAAAACATGCAAACCTAGCTGCGAGAGATGTTGTAGAACTTTCAAGGCAATATTGTGTTGATGATGGTGGTTCATGCCACTTAGGTTTCAAGGATGAAAGGTTGGAACAAGGGCAATCATTTCCTAGAGATGGTAATGGTAATATTTCTGTTGGCAGGCAGAATTGGAACATGAAATTTAAGGATGCTACCTCTGCTGCTCAAGCAGCTACTGAGTTTGCAGAACATGCAAGCCTAGCTGCCAGAGATATAGTAGAACTTTCAATGCAATATTGTGTTGATGATGGTGGTTCATGCCACTTAGGTTTCAAGGATGAAAGGTTGGAACATGGGCAATCATTTCCTGGAGATGGTAATGGTAATTTTTCTGTTGGCAGGCAGAATTGGAACATGAAATTTAAGGATGCTACCTCTACAGCTCAAGCAGCGGCTGAGTTTGCAGAACATGCAAACCTAGCTGCCAGAGCTGTTGTAGAACTTTCAAGGCAATATTGTGTTGATGATGGTCGTTCATGCCACTTAGGTTTCAAAGATGAAAGGTTGGAACATGGGCAATCATTTCCTGGAGATGGTAATTGTAATTTTTCTATTGGCAGGTAGAAATGGAACATGAAATTTAAGGATGCTACCTCTGCTGCTCAAGCAGCGGCTGAGTTTGCAGAACATGGAAGCCTAGCTACCAGAGCTATTGTAGAACTTTCAAGGCAATATTGTGTTGATAATGCTGGTTCATGCCACTTAGGTTTCAAGGATGAAAGGTTGGAACATGGGCAATCATTTCTTGGAGATGGTAATGGTAATTCTTCAGTTGGCAGGCAGAATTGGAACATTATATTTAAGGATGCTACCTGTGCTGCTCAAGCAACGGCTGAGTTTGCAGAACATGCAAGCCTAGCTGCCAGAGCTGTAGTAGAACTTTCAAGGCAATATTGTGTTGATTATGGTGGTTCATGGCACTTAGGTTTCAAGGTTGAAAGGTTGGAACATGGGCAATCATTTCCTGGAGGTGGTAGTAGTAATTTTTCTGTTGGCAGGCAGAATTGGAACATGAAATTTAAGGATGCTACCTCTGTTGCTCAAGTAGCGGCTGATTTTGCAGAACATGCAAGCCTAGCTGCCAGAGCTGTTGTAGAACTTTCAAGGTAATATTGTGTTGATAATGCTGGTTCATGCCACTTAGGTTTCATGGATGAAAGGTTGGAACATGGGCAATCATTATCTAAAGATGGTAATGGTAATATTTTTGTTGGCAGGCAGAATTGGAACATGAAATTTAAGGATGCTACCTTCGCTGCTCAAGCAACGACTAAATTTGCAGAACATGCAAGCCTAGCTGCAAGAGATATAGTAGAACTTTTAATGCAATATTGTGTTGATGATGGTGGTTCATGGCACTTAGGTTTCAAGGATGAAAGGTTGGAACATGGGCAATCATTTCCTGGAGATGGTAAATTTTCTATTGGCAGGCAGAATTAGAACATGAAATTTAAGGATGCTACCTCTGCTGCTCAAGCAGCGACTGAGTTTGCAGAACATGGTGGCCTAGCTGCCAGAGCTGTTGTAGAACTTTCAAGGAAATATTGTGTTGATGATGGTGGTTCATGGCACTTAGGTTTCAAGGTTGAAAGGTTGGAACATGGGCAATCATTTCCTGGAGATGGTAATGGTAATTTTTCTGTTGGCAGGCAGAATTGGAACATGAAATTTAAGGATGCTACCTCTGCTGCTCAAGCAGCGGCTGAGTTTGCAGAACATGCAAGCCTAGCTGCCAGAGCTGTTGTAGAACTTTAAAGGAAATATTGTGTTGATGATGGTGGTTCATGGCACTTAGGTTTCAAGGTTGAAAGGTTGGAACATGGGCAATCATTTCCTGGAGATGGTAATGGTAATTTTTCTGTTGGCAGGCAGAATTGGAACATGAAATTTAAGGATGCTTACCTCTGCTGCTCAAGCAGCGGCTGAGTTTGCAGAACATGCAAGCCTAGCTGCCAGAGCTGTTGTAGAACTTTCAAGGAAATATTGTGTTGATGATGGTGGTTCATGGCACTTAGGTTTCAAGGTTGAAAGGTTGGAACATGGGCAATCATTTTCTGGAGATGGTAATGGTAATTTTTCTGTTGGCAGGCAAAATTGGAACATGAAATTTAAGGATGCTACCTCTACTGCTCAAGCAGTGGCTGAGTTTGCAGAACATGCAAGCCTAGCTGCCAGAGCTGTTGTAGAACTTCCAAGGCAAAGTTGTGTTGATAATGGTGGTTCATGCCACTAAGGTTTCAAGGATGAAAGATTGGAACATGGGCAATCATTTCCTGTAGATGGTAATGGTAATTTTTCTGTTGGCAGGTAGAATTGGAACATGAAATTTATGATGCTACCTCTGCTGCTCAAGCAATGGCTGAGTTTGCAGAACATGCAAGCCTAGCTGCCAGAGCTGTTGTAGAACTTTCAAGGCAATATTGTGTTGATAATGGTGGTTCATGCCACTTAGGTTTCAAGGATGAAAGGTTGGAACATGGGCAATCATTTCCTGGAGATGGTAATGGTAATTTTTCAGTTTGCAGGCAGAATTGGAACATGAAATTTAAGGATGCTACCTCTGCTGCTCAAGCAGCGGCTGAGTTTGCAGAACATGCAAACCTAGCTGCGAGAGATGTTGTAGAACTTTCAAGGCAATATTGTGTTGATTATGGTGGTTCATGCCACTTAGGTTTCAAGGATGAAAGGTTGGAACAAGGGCAATCATTTCCTAGAGATGGTAATGGTAATATTTCTGTTGGCAGGCAGAATTGGAACATGAAATTTAAGGATACTACCTCTGCTGCTCAAGCAGCGGCTGAGTTTGCAGAACATGCAAGCCTAGCTGCCAGAGCTGTTGTAGAACTTTAAAGGAAATATTGTGTTGATGATGATGGTTCATGGCACTTAGGTTTCAAGGTTGAAAGGTTGGAACATGGGCAATCATTTCCTGGAGATGGTAATGGTAATTTTTCTGTTGGCAGGCAAAATTGGAACATGAAATTTAAGGATGCTACCTCTACTGCTCAAGCAGCGGCTGAGTTTGCAGAACATGCAAGCCTAGCTGCCAGAGCTGTTGTAGAACTTTCAAGGAAATATTGTGTTGATGATGGTGGTTCATGGCACTTAGGTTTCAAGGTTGAAAGGTTGGAACATGGGCAATCATTTTCTGGAGATGGTAATGGTAATTTTTCTGTTGGCAGGCAGAATTGGAACATAAAATTTAAGGATGCTACCTCTGCTGCTCAAGCAGCGGCTGAGTTTGCAGAACATGGAAGCCTAGCTGCCAGAGCTGTTGTAGAACTTCCAAGGCAATGTTGTTTTTAATAATGGTGGTTCATGCCACTAAGGTTTCAAGGTTGAAAGATTGGAACATGGGCAATCATTTCCTGTAGATGGTAATGGTAATTTTTCGGTTGGCCGGTAGAATTGGAACATGAAATTTATGATGCTACCTCTGCTGCTCAAGCAACGGCTGAGTTTGCAGAACATGCAAGCCTAGCTGCCAGAGCTGTTGTAGAACTTTCAAGGCAATATTGTGTTGATTATGGTGGTTCATGCCACTTAGGTTTCAAGGTTGAAAGGTTGGAACATGGGCAATCATTTCCTGGAGGTGGTAGTAGTAATTTTTCTGTTGGCAGGCAGAATTGGAACATGAAATTTAAGGATGCTACCTCTGTTGCTCAAGCAGCGGCTGATTTTGTAGAACATGCAAGCCTAGCTGGCAGAGCTGTTGTAGAACTTTCAAGGCAATATTGTGTTGATAATGCTGGTTCATGCCACTTAGGTTTCAAGGATGAAAGGTTGGAACATGGGCAATCATTTCCTAGAGATGGTAATGGTAATATTTTTGTTGGCAGGCAGAATTGGAACATGAAATTTAAGGATGCTACCTTCGCTGCTCAAGCAGCGACTGAGTTTGCAGAACATGCAAGCCTAGCTGCAAGAGATATAGTAGAACTTTTAATGCAATATTGTGTTGATGATGGTGGTTCATGCCACTTAGGTTTCAAGGATGAAAGGTTGGAACATGGGCAATCATTTCCTCGAGATGGTAAATTTTCTATTGGCAGGCAGAATTAGAACATGAAATTTAAGGATGCTACCTCTGCTGCTCAAGCAGCGACTGAGTTTGCAAAACATGGTGGCCTAGCTGCCAGAGCTGTTGTAGAACTTTCAAGGAAATATTGTGTTGATGATGATGGTTCATGGCACTTAGGTTTCAAGGTTGAAAGGTTGGAACATGGGCAATCATTTCCTGGAGATGGTAATGGTAATTTTTCTGTTGGCAGGCAAAATTGGAACATGAAATTTAAGGATGCTACCTCTACTGCTCAAGCACCGGCTGAGTTTGCAGAACATGCAAGCCTAGCTGCCAGAGCTGTTGTAGAACTTTCAAGGAAATATTGTGTTGATGATGGTGGTTCATGGCACTTAGGTTTCAAGGTTGAAAGGTTGGAACATGGGCAATCATTTTCTGGAGATGGTAATGGTAATTTTTCTGTTGGCAGGCAGAATTGGAACATGAAATTTAAGGATGCTACCTCTGCTGCTCAAGCAGTGGCTGAGTTTGCAGAACATGCAAGCCTAGCTGCCAGAGCTGTTGTAGAACTTCCAAGGCAATGTTGTGTTAATAATGGTGGTTCATGCCACTAAGGTTTCAAGGATGAAAGATTGGAACATGGGCAATCATTTCCTGTAGATGGTAATGGTAATTTTTCTGTTGGCCGGTAGAATTGGAACATGAAATTTATGATGCTACCTCTGCTGCTCAAGCAATGGCTGAGTTTGCAGAACATGCAAGCCTAGCTGCCAGAGCTGTTGTAGAACTTTCAAGGCAATATTGTGTTGATGATGGTGGTTCATGCCACTTAGGTTTCAAGGATGAAAGGTTGGAACATGGGCAATCATTTCCTGGAGATGGTAATTGTAATTTTTCAGTTTGCAGGCAGAATTGGAACATGAAATTTAAGGATGCTACCTCTGCTGCTCAAGTAGCGGCTGAGTTTGCAGAACATGCAAACCTAGCTGTGAGAGATGTTGTAGAACTTTCAAGGCAATATTTTGTTGATTATGGTGGTTCATGCCACTTAGGTTTCAAGGATGAAAGGTTGGAACAAGTGCAATCATTTCCTAGAGATGGTAATGGTAATATTTCTGTTGGCAGGCAGAATTGGAACATGAAATTTAAGGATTCTACCTCTGCTGCTCAAGCAGCGACTGAGTTTGCAGAACATGCAAGCCTAGATGCCAGAGATATAGTAGAACTTTCAATGCAATATTATATTGATGATGGTGGTTCATGCCACTTAGGTTTCAAGGATGAAAGGTTGGAACATGGGCAATCATTTCCTGGAGGTGGTAGTAGTAATTTTTCTGTTGGCAGGCAGAATTGGAACATGAAATTTAAAGATGCTACCTCTGTTGCTCAAGCAGCGGCTGATTTTGCAGAACATGCAAGCCTAGCTGCCAGAGCTGTTGTAGAACTTTCAAGGCAATATTGTGTTGATGATGGTGGTTCATGCCACTTAGGTTTCAAAGATGAAAGGTTGGAACATGGGCAATCATTTCCTGGAGATGGTAATTGTAATTTTTCTATTGGCAGGTAGAATTGGAACATGAAATATAAGGATACTACCTCTGCTGCTCAAGCAATGGCTGAGTTTGCAGAACATGCAGGTCTAGCTGCTAGAGCTGTTGTAGAACTTTCAAGGCAATATTGTGTTGAGGAGTGTGGTTCATGCCACTTAGGTTTCAAGGATGAAAGGTTGGAACATGGGCAATCATTTACTGGAGATGGTAATGGTAATTTTTCTATTGGCAGGCAGAATTGGAACATGAAAATTAAGGATGCTACCTCTGCTGCTCAAGCAGCAGCTGAGTTTGCAGAACATGCAAACCTAGCTGCCAGAGCTGTTGTAGAACTTTAAAGGCAATATTGTGTTGATGATGGTGGTTCATGGCACTTAGGTTTCAAGGTTGAAAGGTTGGAACATGGGCAATCATTTCCTGGAGATGGTAATGGTAATTTTTCTGTTGGCAGGCAGAATTGGAACATGAAATTTAAGGATGCTACCTCTGCTGCTCAAGCAGCGGCTGAGTTTGTAGAACATGCAAGCCTAGCTGCCAGAGCTGTTGTAGAACTTTAAAGGAAATATTGTGTTGATGATGGTGGTTCATGGCACTTAGGTTTCAAGGTTGAAAGGTTCGAACATGGGCAATCATTTCCTGGAGATGGTAATGGTAATTTTTCTGTTGGCAGGCAGAATTGGAACATGAAATTTAAGGATGCTACCTCTGCTGCTCAAGCAGCGGCTGAGTTTGCAGAACATGCAAGCCTAGCTGCCAGAGCTGTTGTAGACCTTCCAAGGCAATGTTGTGTTGATAATGGTGGTTCATGCCACTAAGGTTTCAAGGATGAAAGATTGGAACATGGGCAATCATTTCCTGTAGATGGTAATGGTAATTTTTCTGTTGGCAGGTAGAATTGGAACATGAAATTTATGATGCTACCTCTGCTGCTCAAGCAATGGCTGAGTTTGCAGAACATGCAAGCCTAGCTGCCAGAGCTGTTGTAGAACTTTCAAGGCAATATTGTGTTGATGATGGTGGTTCAGGCCACTTAGGTTTCAAGGATGAAAGGTTGGAACATGGGCAATCATTTCCTGGAGATGGTAATGGTAATTTTTCAGTTTGCAGGCAGAATTGGAACATGAAATTTAAGGATGCTACCTCTGCTGCTCAAGCAGCGGCTGAGTTTGCAGAACATGCAAACCTAGCTGCGAGAGATGTTGTAGAACTTTCAAGGCAATATTGTGTTGATTATCGTGGTTCATGCCACTTAGGTTTCAAGGATGAAAGGTTGGAACAAGGGCAATCATTTCCTAGAGATGGTAATGGTAATATTTCTATTGGCAGGCAGAATTGGAACATGAAATTTAAGGATGCTACCTCTGCTGCTCAAGCAGCGACTGAGTTTGCAGAACATGCAAGCCTAGCTGCCAGAGATATAGTAGAACTTTCAATGCAATATTATATTGATGATGGTGGTTCATGCCACTTAGGTTTCAAGGATGAAAGGTTGGAACATGGGCAATCATTTCCTGGAGGTGGTAGTAGTAATTTTTCTGTTGGCAGGCAGAATTGGAACATGAAATTTAAAGATGCTACCTCTGTTGCTCAAGCAGCGGCTGATTTTGCAGAACATGCAAGCCTAGCTGCCAGAGCTGTTGTAGAACTTTCAAGGCAATATTGTGTTGATGATGGTGGTTCAGGCCACTTAGGTTTCAAGGATGAAAGGTTGGAACATGGGCAATCATTTCCTGGAGATGGTAATGGTAATTTTTCAGTTTGCAGGCAGAATTGGAACATGAAATTTAAGGATGCTACCTCTGCTGCTCAAGCAGCGGCTGAGTTTGCAGAACATGCAAACCTAGCTGCGAGAGATGTTGTAGAACTTTCAAGGCAATATTGTGTTGATTATCGTGGTTCATGCCACTTAGGTTTCAAGGATGAAAGGTTGGAACAAGGGCAATCATTTCCTAGAGATGGTAATGGTAATATTTCTATTGGCAGGCAGAATTGGAACATGAAATTTAAGGATTCTACCTCTGCTGCTCAAGCAGCGACTGAGTTTGCAGAACATGCAAGCCTAGATGCCAGAGATATAGTAGAACTTTCAATGCAATATTATATTGATGATGGTGGTTCATGCCACTTAGGTTTCAAGGATGAAAGGTTGGAACATGGGCAATCATTTCCTGGAGGTGGTAGTAGTAATTTTTCTGTTGGCAGGCAGAATTGGAACATGAAATTTAAAGATGCTACCTCTGTTGCTCAAGCAGCGGCTGATTTTGCAGAACATGCAAGCCTAGCTGCCAGAGCTGTTGTAGAACTTTCAAGGCAATATTGTGTTGATGATGGTGGTTCATGCCACTTAGGTTTCAAAGATGAAAGGTTGGAACATGGGCAATCATTTCCTGGAGATGGTAATTGTAATTTTTCTATTGGCAGGTAGAATTGGAACATGAAATATAAGGATACTACCTCTGCTGCTCAAGCAATGGCTGAGTTTGCAGAACATGCAGGTCTAGCTGCTAGAGCTGTTGTAGAACTTTCAAGGCAATATTGTGTTGAGGAGTGTGGTTCATGCCACTTAGGTTTCAAGGATGAAAGGTTGGAACATGGGCAATCATTTACTGGAGATGGTAATGGTAATTTTTCTATTGGCAGGCAGAATTGGAACATGAAAATTAAGGATGCTACAACTGCTGCTCAAGCAGCAGCTGAGTTTCCAGAACATGCAAACCTAGCTGCCAGAGCTGTTGTAGAACTTTAAAGGCAATATTGTGTTGATGATGGTGGTTCATGGCACTTAGGTTTCAAGGTTGAAAGGTTGGAACATGGGCAATCATTTCCTGGAGATGGTAATGGTAATTTTTCTGTTGGCAGGCAGAATTGGAACATGAAATTTAAGGATGCTACCTCTGCTGCTCAAGCAGCGGCTGAGTTTGTAGAACATGCAAGCCTAGCTGCCAGAGCTGTTGTAGAACTTTAAAGGAAATATTGTGTTGATGATGGTGGTTCATGGCACTTAGGTTTCAAGGTTGAAAGGTTCGAACATGGGCAATCATTTCCTGGAGATGGTAATGGTAATTTTTCTGTTGGCAGGCAGAATTGGAACATGAAATTTAAGGATGCTACCTCTGCTGCTCAAGCAGCGGCTGAGTTTGCAGAACATGCAAGCCTAGCTGCCAGAGCTGTTGTAGACCTTCCAAGGCAATGTTGTGTTGATAATGGTGGTTCATGCCACTAAGGTTTCAAGGATGAAAGATTGGAACATGGGCAATCATTTCCTGTAGATGGTAATGGTAATTTTTCTGTTGGCAGGTAGAATTGGAACATGAAATTTATGATGCTACCTCTGCTGCTCAAGCAATGGCTGAGTTTGCAGAACATGCAAGCCTAGCTGCCAGAGCTGTTGTAGAACTTTCAAGGCAATATTGTGTTGATGATGGTGGTTCAGGCCACTTAGGTTTCAAGGATGAAAGGTTGGAACATGGGCAATCATTTCCTGGAGATGGTAATGGTAATTTTTCAGTTTGCAGGCAGAATTGGAACATGAAATTTAAGGATGCTACCTCTGCTGCTCAAGCAGCGGCTGAGTTTGCAGAACATGCAAACCTAGCTGCGAGAGATGTTGTAGAACTTTCAAGGCAATATTGTGTTGATTATCGTGGTTCATGCCACTTAGGTTTCAAGGATGAAAGGTTGGAACAAGGGCAATCATTTCCTAGAGATGGTAATGGTAATATTTCTATTGGCAGGCAGAATTGGAACATGAAATTTAAGGATTCTACCTCTGCTGCTCAAGCAGCGACTGAGTTTGCAGAACATGCAAGCCTAGATGCCAGAGATATAGTAGAACTTTCAATGCAATATTATATTGATGATGGTGGTTCATGCCACTTAGGTTTCAAGGATGAAAGGTTGGAACATGGGCAATCATTTCCTGGAGGTGGTAGTAGTAATTTTTCTGTTGGCAGGCAGAATTGGAACATGAAATTTAAAGATGCTACCTCTGTTGCTCAAGCAGCGGCTGATTTTGCAGAACATGCAAGCCTAGCTGCCAGAGCTGTTGTAGAACTTTCAAGGCAATATTGTGTTGATGATGGTGGTTCATGCCACTTAGGTTTCAAAGATGAAAGGTTGGAACATGGGCAATCATTTCCTGGAGATGGTAATTGTAATTTTTCTATTGGCAGGTAGAATTGGAACATGAAATATAAGGATACTACCTCTGCTGCTCAAGCAATGGCTGAGTTTGCAGAACATGCAGGTCTAGCTGCTAGAGCTGTTGTAGAACTTTCAAGGCAATATTGTGTTGAGGAGTGTGGTTCATGCCACTTAGGTTTCAAGGATGAAAGGTTGGAACATGGGCAATCATTTACTGGAGATGGTAATGGTAATTTTTCTATTGGCAGGCAGAATTGGAACATGAAAATTAAGGATGCTACAACTGCTGCTCAAGCAGCAGCTGAGTTTGCAGAACATGCAAACCTAGCTGCCAGAGCTGTTGTAGAACTTTAAAGGCAATATTGTGTTGATGATGGTGGTTCATGGCACTTAGGTTTCAAGGTTGAAAGGTTGGAACATGGGCAATCATTTCCTGGAGATGGTAATGGTAATTTTTCTGTTGGCAGGCAGAATTGGAACATGAAATTTAAGGATGCTACCTCTGCTGCTCAAGCAGCGGCTGAGTTTGTAGAACATGCAAGCCTAGCTGCCAGAGCTGTTGTAGAACTTTAAAGGAAATATTATGTTGATGATGGTGGTTCATGGCACTTAGGTTTCAAGGTTGAAAGGTTCGAACATGGGCAATCATTTCCTGGAGATGGTAATGGTAATTTTTCTGTTGGCAGGCAGAATTGGAACATGAAATTTAAGGATGCTACCTCTGCTGCTCAAGCAGCGGCTGAGTTTGCAGAACATGCAAGCCTAGCTGCCAGAGCTGTTGTAGACCTTCCAAGGCAATGTTGTGTTGATAATGGTGGTTCATGCCACTAAGGTTTCAAGGATGAAAGATTGGAACATGGGCAATCATTTCCTGTAGATGGTAATGGTAATTTTTCTGTTGGCAGGTAGAATTGGAACATGAAATTTATGATGCTACCTCTGCTGCTCAAGCAATGGCTGAGTTTGCAGAACATGCAAGCCTAGCTGCCAGAGCTGTTGTAGAACTTTCAAGGCAATATTGTGTTGATGATGGTGGTTCAGGCCACTTAGGTTTCAAGGATGAAAGGTTGGAACATGGGCAATCATTTCCTGGAGATGGTAATGGTAATTTTTCAGTTTGCAGGCAGAATTGGAACATGAAATTTAAGGATGCTACCTCTGCTGCTCAAGCAGCGGCTGAGTTTGCAGAACATGCAAACCTAGCTGCGAGAGATGTTGTAGAACTTTCAAGGCAATATTGTGTTGATTATCGTGGTTCATGCCACTTAGGTTTCAAGGATGAAAGGTTGGAACAAGGGCAATCATTTCCTAGAGATGGTAATGGTAATATTTCTATTGGCAGGCAGAATTGGAACATGAAATTTAAGGATGCTACCTCTGCTGCTCAAGCAGCGACTGAGTTTGCAGAACATGCAAGCCTAGCTGCCAGAGATATAGTAGAACTTTCAATGCAATATTATATTGATGATGGTGGTTCATGCCACTTAGGTTTCAAGGATGAAAGGTTGGAACATGGGCAATCATTTCCTGGAGGTGGTAGTAGTAATTTTTCTGTTGGCAGGCAGAATTGGAACATGAAATTTAAAGATGCTACCTCTGTTGCTCAAGCAGCGGCTGATTTTGCAGAACATGCAAGCCTAGCTGCCAGAGCTGTTGTAGAACTTTCAAGGCAATATTGTGTTGATGATGGTGGTTCAGGCCACTTAGGTTTCAAGGATGAAAGGTTGGAACATGGGCAATCATTTCCTGGAGATGGTAATGGTAATTTTTCAGTTTGCAGGCAGAATTGGAACATGAAATTTAAGGATGCTACCTCTGCTGCTCAAGCAGCGGCTGAGTTTGCAGAACATGCAAACCTAGCTGCGAGAGATGTTGTAGAACTTTCAAGGCAATATTGTGTTGAGGAGTGTGGTTCATGCCACTTAGGTTTCAAGGATAAAAGGTTGGAACATGGGCAATCATTTACTGGAGATGGTAATGGTAATATTTCTGTTGGCAGGCAAAATTGGAACATGAAATTTAAGGATGCTACCTCTACTGCTCAAGCAGCGACTGAGTTTGCAGAACATGCAAGCCTAGCTGCCAGAGCTGTTGTAGAATTTTCAAGGCAATATTGTGTTGATGATGGTGGTTCATGCCACTTAGGTTTCAAAGATAAAAGGTTGGAACATGGGCAATCATTTCCTAGAGATGGTAATTGTAATATTTCTGTTGGCAGGTAGAATTGGAACATGAAATTTAAGGATGCTACCTGTGCTGCTCAAGCAGCGGCTAAGTTTGCAGAACATGCAGGCCTAGCTGCCAGAGCTGTTGTAGAACTTTCAAGGCAATATTGTGTTGATGATGGTGGTTCATGCCACTTAGGTTTCAAGGATGAAAGGTTAGAACATGGGCAATCATTTCCTGGAGATGGTAATGGTAATTTTTCAGTTTGCAGGCAGAATTGGAACATGAAATTTAAGGATGCTACCTCTGCTGCTCAAGATGCGGCTGAGTTTGCAGAACATGCAAACCTAGCTGCGAGAGATGTTGTAGAACTTTCAAGGCAATATTGTGTTGATTATGGTGGTTCATGCCACTTAGGTTTCAAGGATGAAAGGTTGGAACAAGGGCAATCATTTCCTAGAGATGGTAATGGTAATATTTCTATTGGCAGGCAGAATTGGAACATGAAATTTAAGGATGCTACCTCTGCTGCTCAAGCAGCGACTGAGTTTGCAGAAAATGCAAGCCTAGCTGCCAGAGATATAGTAGAACTTTCAATGCAATATTGTGTTGATAATGGTGGTTCATGCCACTTAGGTTTCAAGGATGAAAGGTTGGAACATGGGCAATCATTTCCTGGAGATGGTAATGGTAATTTTTCTGTTGGCAGGCAGAATTGGAACATGAAATTTAAGGATGCTACCTCTACTGCTCAAGCAGCGGCTGAGTTTGCAGAAAATGAAAACCTAGCTGCCAGAGCTATTGTAGAACTTTCAAGGCAGTATTGTGTTGATGATGGTCGTTCATGCCACTTAGGTTTCAAAGATGAAAGGTTGGAACATGGGCAATTATTTCCTGGAGATGGTAATTGTAATTTTTCTGTTGGCAGGTAGAATTGGAACATGAAATTTAAGGATGCTACCTCTGCTGCTCAAGCGGCGGCTGAGTTTGCATAACATGCAAGCCTAGCTGCCAGAGCTATTGTAGAACTTTCAAGGCAATATTGTATTGATAATGCTGGTTCATGCCACTAAGGTTTCAAGGATGAAAGGTTGGAACATGGGCAATCATTTCCTGGAGATGGTAATGGTAATTCTTCAGTTGGCAGGCAGAATTGGAACATTAAATTTAAGGATGCTACCTCTGCTGCTCAAGCAACGGCTGAGTTTGCAGAACATGCAAGCCTAGCTGCCAGAGCTGTTGTAGAACTTTCAAGGCAATATTGTGTTGATTATGGTGGTTCATGGCACTTAGGTTTCAAGGTTGAAAGGTTGGAACAGGGGCAATCATTTCCTGGAGGTGGTAGTAGTAATTCTTCTGTTGGCAGGCTGAATTGGGACATGAAATTTAAGGATGCTACTTCTGTTGCTCAAGTAGCGGCTGATTTTGCAGAACATGCAAGCCTAGCTGCCAGAGCTGTTGTAGAACTTTCAAGGCAATATTGTGTTGATAATGCTGGTTCATGCCACTTAGGTTTCAAGGATGAAAGGTTGGAACATGGGCAATCATTTCCTAGAGATGGTAATGGTAATATTTTTGTTGGCAGGCAGAATTGGAACATGAAATTTAAGGATGCTACCTTCGCTGCTCAAGCAGCGGCTGAGTTTGCAGAACATGCAAGCCTAGCTACAAGAGATATAGTAGAACTTTTAATGCAATATTGAGTTGATGATGGTGGTTCATGCCACTTAGGTTTCATGGATGAAAGGTTGGAACATGGGCAATCATTTCCTCGAGATGGTAAATTTTCTATTGGCAGGCAGAATTAGAACATGAAATTTAAGGATGCTACCTCTGCTGCTCAAGCAGCGTCTGAGTTAGTAGAACATGGTGGCCTAGCTGCCAGAGCTGTTGTAGAACATTCAAGGAAATATTGTGTTGATGATGGTGGTTCATGGCACTTAGGTTTCAAGGTTGAAAGGTTGGAACATGGGCAATCATTTTCTGGAGATGGTAATGGAAATTTTTCTGTTGGCAGGCAGAATTGGAACATGAAATTTAAGGATGCTACCTCTGCTGCTCAAGCAGCGGCTGAGTTTGTAGAACATGCAAGCCTAGCTGCCAGAGCTGTTGTAGAACTTCCAAGGCAATGTTGTGTTGATAATGGTGGTTCATGCCACTAAGGTCTCAAGGATGAAAGATTGGAACATGGGCAATCATTTCCTGTAGATGGTAATGGTAATTTTTCTATTGGCCGGTAGAATTGGAACATGAAATTTATGATGCTACCTCTGTTGCTCAAGCAATGGCTGAGTTTGCAGAACATGCAAGCCTAGCTGCCAGAGCTGTTGTAGAACTTTCAAGGCAATATTGTGTTGATGATGGTGGTTCATGCCACTTAGGTTTCAAGGATGAAAGGTTGGAACATGGGCAACCATTTCCTGGAGATGGTAATGGTAATTTTTCAGTTTGCAGGCAGAATTGGAACATGAAATTTAAGGATGCTACCTCTGCTGCTCAAGCAGTGGCTGAGTTTGCAGAACATGCAAACCTAGCTGCGAGAGATGTTGTAGAACTTTCAAGGCAATATTGTGTTGATTATGGTGGTTCATGCCACTTAGGTTTCAAAGATGAAAGGTTGGAACAAGGGCAATCATTTCCTAGAGATGGTAATGGTAATATTTCTGTTGGCAGGCAGAATTGGAACATGAAATTTAAGGATGCTACCTCTGCTGCTTAAGCAGCGACTGAGTTTGCAGAACATGCAAGCCTAGATACCAGAGATATAGTAGAACTTTCAATGATATATTGTGTTGATGATGGTGGTTCATGCCACTTAAGTTTCAAGGATGAAAGGTTGGAACATGGGCAATCATTTCCTGGAGGTGGTAGTAGTAATTTTTCTGTTGGCAGGCAGAATTGGAACATGAAATTTAAAGATGCTACCTCTGTTGCTCAAGCAGCGGCTGATTTTGCAGAACATGCAAGCCTAGCTGCCAGAGCTGTTGTAGAACTTTCAAGGCAATATTGTGTTGATGATGGTGGTTCATGCCACTTAGTTTTCAAAGATGAAAGGTTGGAACATGGGCAATCATTTCCTGGAGATGGTAATTGTAATTTTTCTATTGGCAGGTAGAATTGGAACATGAAATATAAGGATGCTACCTCTGCTGCTCAAGCAACGGCTGAGTTTGCAGAACATGCAGGTCTAGCTGCCAGAGCTGTTGTAGAACTTTCAAGGCAATATTGTGTTGAGGAGTGTGGTTCATGCCACTTAGGTTTCAAGGATGAAAGGTTGGAACATGGGCAATCATTTCCTGGAGATGGTAATTTTTCTGTTGGCAGGCAGAATTAGAACATGAAATTTAAGGATGCTACCTCTGCTGCTCAAGCAGCAGCGGAGTTTGCATAATATGCAAGCCTAGTTGCCAGAGCTGTTGTAGAACTTTCAAGGCAATATTGTGTTGATGATGCTGGTTCATGCCACTTAGGTTTCAAGGATGAAAGGTTGGAACATGGGCAATCATTTACTGGAGATGGTAATGGTAATTTTTCTATTGGCAGGCAGAATTGGAACATGAAATTTAAGGATGCTACCTCTGCTGCTCAAGCAGCGGCTGAGTTTGCAGAACATGAAAACCTAGCTGCCAGGGCTGTTGTAGAACTTTCAAGGCAGTATTGTGTTGATGATGGTCGTTCATGCCACTTAGGTTTCAAAGATGAAAGGTTGGAACATGGGCAATTATTTCCTGAAGATGGTAATTGTAATTTTTCTGTTGGCAGGTAGAATTGGAACATGAAATTTAAGGATGCTACCTCTGCTGCTCAAGCGGCGGCTGAGTTTGAATAACATGCAAGCCTAGCTGCAAGAGCTATTGTAGAACTTTCAAGGCAATATTGTGTTGATAATGCTGGTTCATCCCACTAAGGTTTCAAGGATGAAAGGTTGGAACATGGGCAATCATTTCCTGGAGATGGTAATGGTAATTCTTCAGTTGGCAGGCAGAATTGGAACATTAAATTTAAGGATGCTACCTCTGCTGCTCAAGCAACGGCTGAGTTTGCAGAACATGCAAGCCTAGCTGCCAGAGCTGTTGTAGAACTTTCAAGGCAATATTGTGTTGATTATGGTGGTTCATGGCACTTAGGTTTCAAGGTTGAAAGGTTGGAACAGGGGCAATCATTTCCTGGAGGTGGTAGTAGTAATTCTTCTGTTGGCAGGCAGAATTGGAACATGAAATTTAAGGATGCTACCTCTGTTGCTCAAGCAGCGGCTGATTTTGCAGAACATGCAAGCCTAGCTGCCAGAGCTGTTGTAGAACTTTCAAGGCAATATTGTGTTGATAATGCTGGTTCATGCCACTTAGGTTTCAAGGATGAAAGGTTGGAACATGGGCAATCATTTCCTAGAGATGGTAATGGTAATATTTTTGTTGGCAGGTAGAATTGGAACATGAAATTTAAGGATGCTACCTTCACTGCTCAAGCAGCGGCTGAGTTTGCAGAACATGCAAGCCTAGCTGCAAGAGATATAGTAGAACTTTTAATGCAATATTGAGTTGATGATGGTGGTTCATGCCACTTAGGTTTCAAGGATGAAAGGTTGGAACATGGGCAATCATTTCCTCGAGATGGTAAATATTTCTGTTGGCAGGCAGAATTAGAACATGAAATTTAAGGATGCTACCTCTGCTGCTCAAGCAGCGACTGAGTTTGCAGAACATGCAAGCCTAGATGCCAGAGATATAGTAGAACTTTCAATGCAATATTGTGTTGATGATGGTGGTTCATGCCACTTAGGTTTCAAGGATGAAAGGTTGGAACATGGGCAATCATTTCCTGGAGGTGGTAGTAGTAATTTTTCTGTTGGCAGGCAGAATTGGAACATGAAATTTAAAGATGCTACCTCTGTTGCTCAAGCAGCGGCTGATTTTGCAGAACATGCAAGCCTAGCTGCCAGAGCTGTTGTAGAACTTTCAAGGCAATATTGTGTTGATGATGGTGGTTCATGCCACTTAGTTTTCAAAGATGAAAGGTTGGAACATGGGCAATCATTTCCTGGAGATGGTAATTGTAATTTTTCTATTGGCAGGTAGAATTGGAACATGAAATATAAGGATGCTACCTCTGCTGCTCAAGCAACGGCTGAGTTTGCAGAACATATAGGTCTAGCTGCCAGAGCTGTTGTAGAACTTTCAAGGCAATATTGTGTTGAGGAGTGTGGTTCATGCCACTTAGGTTTCAAGGATGAAAGGTTGGAACATGGGCAATCATTTCCTGGAGATGGTAATTTTTCTGTTGGCAGGCAGAATTAGAACATGAAATTTAAGGATGCTACCTCTGCTGCTCAAGCAGCAGCGGAGTTTGCATAATATGCAAGCCTAGTTGCCAGAGCTGTTGTAGAACTTTCAAGGCAATATTGTGTTGATGATGCTGGTTCATGCCTCTTAGGTTTCAAGGATGAAAGGTTGGAACATGGGCAATCATTTACTGGAGATGGTAATGGTAATTTTTCTATTGGCAGGCAGAATTGGAACATGAAAATTAAGGATGCTACCTCTGCTGGTCAAGCAGCGGCTGAGTTTGCAGAACATGCAAACCTAGCTGCCAGAGCTGTTGTAGAACTTTCAAGGCAATATTGTGTTGATGATGGTGGGTCATGCCACTTAGGTTTCAAAGATGAAAGGTTGGAACATGGGTAATCATTTCCTGGAGATGGTAATTGTAATTGTTCTGTTAGCAGGTAGAATTGGAACATGAAATTTAAGGATGCTACCTCTGCTGCTCAAGCAGCGGCTGAGTTTGTAGAACATGCAAGCCTAGCTGCCAGAGCTGTTATAGAACTTTCAAGGCAATATTGTGTTGATGATGGTGGTTCATGCTACTTAGGTTTCAAAGATGAAAGGTTGGAACATGGGAAATCATTTCCTGGAGATGGTAATTGTAATTTTTCTGTTGGCAGGTAGAATTGGAACATGAAATTTAAGGATGCTACCTGTGCTGCTCAAGTAGCGGCTGAGTTTGCAGAACATGCAGGCCTAGCTGCCACAGCTGTTGTAGAACTTTCAAGGCAATATTGTTTTGATGATGGTGGTTCATGCCACTTAGGTTTCAAGGATGAAAGGTTGGAACCTGGGCAATCATTTACTGGAGATGGTAATGGTAATTTTTCTGTTGGCAGGCAGAATTGGAACATGAAATTTAAGGATGCTACCTCTGCTGCTCAAGCAATGGCTGAGTTTGCAGAACATGCAAACCTAGCTGCCCGAGCTATTGTAGAACTTTCAAGGCAATATTGTGTTGATGATGGTGGTTCATGCCACTTAGGTTTCAAGGATAAAAGGTTGGAACATGGGCAATCATTTCCTAGAGATGGTAATGGTAATATTTCTGTTGGCAGGCAGAATTGGAACATGAAATTTAAGGATTCTACCTCTGCTGCTCTAGCAGCGACTGAGTTTGCAGAACATGCAAGCCTAGCAGCCAGAGATATAGTAGAACTTTCAACGTAATATTGTGTTGATGATGGTGGCTCATGCCACTTAGGTTTCAAGGATGAAAGGTTGGAACATGGGCAATCATTTCCTGGAGATGGTAATTTTTATGTTGGCAGGCAGAATTGGAACATGAAATTTATGATGCTACCTCTGCTGCTCATGCAACGGCTGAGTTTGAAGAACGTGCAGGCCTAGCTGCCAGAGCTGTTGTAGAACTTTCAAGGAAATATTGTGTTGATGATGGTGGTTCATGCCACTTAGGTTTCAAGGTTGAAAGGTTGGAACATGGGCAATCATTTCCTGGAGGTGGTAGTAGTAATTTTTCTGTTGGCAGGCAGAATTGGAACATGAAATTTAAGGATGCTACCTCTGTTGCTCAAGCAACGGCTGATTTTGCAGAACATGCAAGCCTAGCTGCCAGAGCTGTTGTAGAACTTTCAAGGCAATATTGTTTTCATGATGGTGGTTCATGCCACTTAGGTTTCAAAGATCAAAGATTGGAACATGGGCAATCATTTCCTGGAGATGGTAATTGTAATTTTTCTGTTGGTAGGTAGAATTGGAACATGAAATTTAAGGATGCTACCTCTGTTGCTCAAGCAGCGGCTGAGTTTGCAGAACATGCAGGCCTAGCTGCCAGAGCTGTTGTAGAACTTTCAAGGCAATATTGTGTTGAGGAGTGTGGTTCATGCCACTTAGGTTTCAAGGATGAAAGGTTGGAACATGGGCAATCATTTCCTGGAGATGGTAATTGTAATATTTCTGTTGGCAGGCAAAATTGGAACATGAAATTTAAGGATGCTATCTCTACTGCTCAAGCAGCGACTGAGTTTGCAGAACATGCAAGCCTAGCTGCTAGAGCTGTTGTAGAATTTTTAAGGCAATATTGTGTTGATGATGGTGGTTCATGCCACTTAGGTTTCAAAGATGAAAGGTTGGAACATGGGCAATCATTTCCTGGAGATGGTAATTGTAATATTTTTGTTGGCAGGTAGAATTGGAACATGAAATTTAATGATGCTACCTGTGCTGCTCAAGCAGCGGCTAAGTTTGCATAACATGCAGGCCTAGCTGCCAGAGCTGTTGTAGAACTTTCAAGGCAATATTGTTTTGATGATGGTGGTTCATGTCACTTAGGTTTCAAGGATGAAAGGTTGGAACCTGGGCAATCATTTACTGGAGATGGTAATGGTAATTTTTCTGTTGGCAGGCAGAATTGGAACATGAAATTTAAGGATGCTACCTCTGCTGCTCAAGCAGCGCCTGAGTTTGCAGAACATGCAAACCTAGCTGCCAGAGCTATTGTAGAACTTTCAAGGCAATATTGTGTTGATAATGGTGGTTCATGCCACTTAGGTTTCAAGGATGAAAGATTGGAACATGGGCAATCATTTCCTGGAGATGGTAATGGTTATTTTTCTGTTGGCAGGCAGAATTGGAACATGAAATTTATGATGCTACCTCTGCTGCTCACGCAACGGCTGAGTTTGCAGAACATGCAAGCCTAGGTTTCAAGGATGAAAGGTTGGAACATGGGCAATCATTTCCTGGAGGTGGTAGTAGTAATTTTTCTGTTGGCACGCAGAATTGGAACATGAAATTTAAAGATGCTACCTCTATTGCTCAAGCAGCGGCTGATTTTGCAAAACATTCAAGCCTAGCTGCCACAGCTGTTGTAGAACTTTCAAGGCAATATTGTGTTGAGGAGTGTGGTTTATGCCACTTAGGTTTCAAGGATGAAAGGTTGGAACATGGGCAATCATTTCCTGGAGATGGTAATTTTTCTGTTGGCAGGCAGAATTGGAACATGAAATTTAAGGATGCTACCTCTGCTGCTCAAGCAGCAGCTGAGTTTGAAGAATATGCAAGCCTAGCTGCCAGAGCTATTGTAGAACTTTCAAGGCAATATTGTGTTGATGATGCTGGTTCATGCCACTTAGGTTTCAAGGATGAAAGGTCGGAAAATGGGCAATCATTTCCTAGAGATGGTAATTTTTCTGTTGGCAGGCAGAATTGGAACATGAAATTTAAGGATGCTACCTCTGCTGCTCAAGCGGCGACTGAGTTTGCAGAATATGCAAGCCTAGCTGCCAGAGCTGTTGTAGAATTTTCAAGGCAATATTGTGATAATGATGGTGGTTCATGCCACTTATGTTTCAAGGATGAAAGGTTGGAACATGGGCAATCATTTACTGGAGATGGTAATGGTAATTCTTCTATTGGCAGGCAGAATTGGAACATGAAATTTAAGGTTGCTACCTCTGCTGCTCAAGCAGCGGCTGAGTTTGCAGAACATGCAAACCTAGCTGCCAGAGCTGTTGTAGAACTTTCAAGGCAATATTGTGTTGATGATGGTGGTTCATGCCACTTAGGTTTCAAAGATGAAAGGTTGGAACATGGGCAATCAATTCCTGGAGATGGTAATTGTAATTTTTCTATTGGCAGGCAGAATTAGAACATGAAATTTAAGGATGCTACCTCTACTGCTCAAGCAGCGCCTGAGTTTGCAGAACATAGTGTCCTAGCTGCCAGAGCTGTTGTAGAACTTTCAACGAAATATTGTGTTGATGATAGTGGTTCATGACACTTAGTTTTCAAGGATGAAAGGTTGCAACATGGGCAATCATTTCCTGGAGATGGTAATGGAAACATTTCTGTTGGCAGGCAGAATTGGAACATGAAATTTATGATGCTACCTCTACTGCTCACGCAACGGCTGAGTTTGCAGAACATGCAAGCCTTGCTGCCAGAGATGTTGTAGAACTTTCAAGGCAATATTGTGTTGATGATGGTAGTTCATGGCACTTAGGTTTCAAGGTTGAAGGGTTGGAACATGGGCAATCATTTCCTGGAGATGGTAATGGTAATTTTTCTATTGGCAGGTAGAATTGGATCATGAAATTTATGATGCTACCTCTGCTGCTCACGCAACGGTTGAGTTTGCAGAACATGCTAGCCTAGTTGCGAGAGATGTTATAGAACTTTCAAGGCAATATTGTGTTGATGATGGTAGTTCATGGCACTTAGGTTTCAAGGTTGAAGGGTTGGAACATGGGCAATCATTTCCTGGAGATGGTAATGGTAATGTTTCTGTTGGCAGGTAGAATCGGAACATGAAATTTAAGGATGCTACCTCTGATGCTCAAGCAGCGGCTGAGTTTGCAGAACATGCAAGCCCAGCTGCCAGAGTTGTTGTAGAACTTTCAAGGCAATATTATATTGATGATGGTAGTTCATGCCACTTAGGTTTCAAGGATGAAAGATTGGAACATGGGCAATCATTTCCTGGAGGTGGTAGTAGTAATTTTTCTATTGGCAGGCAGAATTGGAACCTGAAATTTAAAGATGCTACCTCTGTTGCTCAAGCAGCGGCTGATTTTGCAGAACATGCAAGCCTAGCTGCCAGAGCTGTTGTAGAACTTTCAAGGCAATATTGTGTTGATGATGGTGGTTCATGCCACTTAGGTTTCAAAGATGAAAGGTTGGAGCATGGGCAATCATTTCCTGGAGATGGTAATTTTTCTGTTGGCAGGCAAAATTGGAACATGAAATTTAAGAATGCTACCTCTGCTGCTCAAGCAGCAGCTGAGTTTGCAGAATATGCAAGCCTAGCTACCAGAGGTGTTGTAGAACTTTCAAGGCAATATTGTGTTGATGATGCTGGTTCATGCCGCTTAGGTTTCAAGGATGAAAGGTTTGAACATGGGCAATCATTTCCTAGAGATGGTAATGGTAATATTTTTGTTGGCAGGCAGAATTGGAACATGAAATTTAAGGATGCTACCTCTGCTGCTCAAGCAGCGACTGAGTTTGCAGAACATGCAAGCCTAGCTGCAAGAGCTGTTGTAGAACTTTCAAGGCAATATTTGTGTTGATGATGGTGGTTCATGCCACTTAGGTTTCAAGGATGAATGGTTGGAACATGGGCAATCATTTACTGGAGATGGTAATGGTAATTTTTCTATTGGCAGGCAGAATTGGAACACGAAATTTAAGGATGCTACCTCTGCTGCTCAAGCAGCGGCAGAGTTTGCAGAACATGCAAACCTAGCTGCCAGAGCTGTTGTAGAACTTTCAAGGCAATATTGTGTTGATGATGGTGGTTCATGCCACTTAGGTTTCAAAGATGAAAGGTTGGAACATAGGCAATCATTTCCTGGAGATGGTAATTGTAATTTTTCTGTTGGCAGGCAGAATTAGAACATGAAATTTAAGGATGCTACCTCTGCTGCTCAAGCAGCGCCTGAGTTTGCAGAACATGGTGGCCTAGCTGCCAGAGCTGTTGTAGAACTTTCAAGGAAATATTGTGTTGATGATGGTGGTTCATGCCACTTAGGTTTCAAGGATGAAAGATTGGAACACGGGCAATCATTTCCTGGAGATGGTAATGGTAATTTTTCTGTTGGCAGGCAGAATTGGAACATAAAATTTATGATGCTACCTCTGCTGCTCACGCATCGGCTGAGTTTGCAGAACATGCAAGCCTAGCTGCCAGAGATGTTGTAGAACTTTCAAGGCAATATTGTGTTGATGATGGTAGTTCATGGCACTTAGGTTTCAACGTTGAAGGGTTGGAACATGGGCAATCATTTCCTGGAGATGGTAATGGTAATTTTTCTGTTGGCAGGTAGAATTGGAACATGAAATTTAAGGATGCTACCTCTGCTGCTCAAGCAGCGGCTGAGTTTTCAGAACATGCAAGCCTAGCTGCCAGAGCTGTTGTAGAACATTCAAGGCAATATTATGTTGATGATGGTAGTTCATGCCACTTAGGTTTCAAGGATGAAAGATTGGAACATGGGCAATCATTTCCTGGAGGTGGTAGTAGTAATTTTTCTATTGGCAGGCAGAATTGGAACCTGAAATTTAAAGATGCTACCTCTGTTGCTCAAGCAGCGGCTGATTTTGCAGAACATGCAAGCCTAGCTGCCAGAGCTGTTGTAGAACTTTCAAGGCAATATTGTGTTGATGATGGTGGTTCATGCCACTTAGGTTTCAAAGATGAAAGGTTGGAGCATGGGCAATCATTTCCTGGAGATGGTAATTTTTCTGTTGGCAGGCAATATTGGAACATGAAATTTAAGGATGCTACCTCTGCTGCTCAAGCAGCAGCTGAGTTTGCAGAATATGCAAGCCTAGCTACCAGAGCTGTTGTAGAACTTTCAAGGCAATATTGTGTTGATGATGCTGGTTCATGCCGCTTAGGTTTCAAGGATGAAAGGTTTGAACATGGGCAATCATTTCCTAGTGATGGTAATGGTAATATTTTTGTTGGCAGGCAGAATTGGAACATGAAATTTAAGGATGCTACCTCTGCTGCTCAAGCAGCGACTGAGTTTGCAGAACATGCAAGCCTAGCTGCAAGAGCTGTTGTAGAACTTTCAAGGCAATATTTGTGTTGATGATGGTGGTTCATGCCACTTAGGTTTCAAGGATGAATGGTTGGAACATGGGCAATCATTTACTGGAGATGGTAATGGTAATTTTTCTATTGGCAGGCAGAATTGGAACACGAAATTTAAGGATGCTACCTCTGCTGCTCAAGCAGCGGCAGAGTTTGCAGAACATGCAAACCTAGCTGCCAGAGCTGTTGTAGAACTTTTAAGGCAATATTGTGTTGATGATGGTGGTTCATGCCACTTAGGTTTCAAAGATGAAAGGTTGGAACATAGGCAATCATTTCCTGGAGATGGTAATTGTAATTTTTCTGTTGGCAGTCAGAATTAGAACATGAAATTTAAGGATGCTACCTCTGCTGCTCAAGCAGCGCCTGAGTTTGCAGAACATGGTGGCCTAGCTGCCAGAGCTGTTGTAGAACTTTCAAGGAAATATTGTGTTGATGATGGTGGTTCATGCCACTTAGGTTTCAAGGATGAAAGATTGGGACACGGGCAATCATTTCCTGGAGATGGTAATGGTAATTTTTCTGTTGGCAGGCAGAATTGGAACATAAAATTTATGATGCTACCTCTGCTGCTCACGCATCGGCTGAGTTTGCAGAACATGCAAGCCTAGCTGCCAGAGATGTTGTAGAACTTTCAAGGCAATATTGTGTTGATGATGGTAGTTCATGGCACTTAGGTTTCAACGTTGAAGGGTTGGAACATGGGCAATCATTTCCTGGAGATGGTAATGGTAATTTTTCTGTTGGCAGGTAGAATTGGAACATGAAATTTAAGGATGCTACCTCTGCTGCTCAAGCAGCGGCTGAGTTTTCAGAACATGCAAGCCTAGCTGCCAGAGCTGTTGTAGAACATTCAAGGCAATATTATGTTGATGATGGTAGTTCATGCCACTTAGGTTTCAAGGATGAAAGATTGGAACATGGGCAATCATTTCCTGGAGGTGGTAGTAGTAATTTTTCTATTGGCAGGCAGAATTGGAACCTGAAATTTAAAGATGCTACCTCTGTTGCTCAAGCAGCGGCTGATTTTGCAGAACATGCAAGCCTAGCTGCCAGAGCTGTTGTAGAACTTTCAAGGCAATATTGTGTTGATGATGGTGGTTCATGCCACTTAGGTTTCAAAGATGAAAGGTTGGAGCATGGGCAATCATTTCCTGGAGATGGTAATTTTTCTGTTGGCAGGCAAAATTGGAACATGAAATTTAAGGATGCTACCTCTGCTGCTCAAGCAGCAGCTGAGTTTGCAGAATATGCAAGCCTAGCTACCAGAGCTGTTGTAGAACTTTCAAGGCAATATTGTGTTGATGATGCTGGTTCATGCCGCTTAGGTTTCAAGGATGAAAGGTTTGAACATGGGCAATCATTTCCTAGTGATGGTAATGGTAATATTTTTGTTGGCAGGCAGAATTGGAACATGAAATTTAAGGATGCTACCTCTGCTGCTCAAGCAGCGACTGAGTTTGCAGAACATGCAAGCCTAGCTGCAAGAGCTGTTGTAGAACTTTCAAGGCAATATTTGTGTTGATGATGGTGGTTCATGCCACTTAGGTTTCAAGGATGAATGGTTGGAACATGGGCAATCATTTACTGGAGATGGTAATGGTAATTTTTCTATTGGCAGGCAGAATTGGAACACGAAATTTAAGGATGCTACCTCTGCTGTTCAAGCAGCGGCAGAGTTTGCAGAACATGCAAACCTAGCTGCCAGAGCTGTTGTAGAACTTTTAAGGCAATATTGTGTTGATGATGGTGGTTCATGCCACTTAGGTTTCAAAGATGAAAGGTTGGAACATAGGCAATCATTTCCTGGAGATGGTAATTGTAATTTTTCTGTTGGCAGTCAGAATTAGAACATGAAATTTAAGGATGCTACCTCTGCTGCTCAAGCAGCGCCTGAGTTTGCAGAACATGGTGGCCTAGCTGCCAGAGCTGTTGTAGAACTTTCAAGGAAATATTGTGTTGATGATGGTGGTTCATGCCACTTATGTTTCAAGGATGAAAGATTGGAACACGGGCAATCATTTCCTGGAGATGGTAATGGTAATTTTTCTGTTGGCAGGCAGAATTGGAACATAAAATTTATGATGCTACCTCTGCTGCTCACGCATCGGCTGAGTTTGCAGAACATGCAAGCCTAGCTGCCAGAGATGCTGTAGAACTTTCAAGGCAATATTGTGTTGATGATGGTAGTTCATGGCACTTAGGTTTCAAGGTTGAAGGGTTGGAACATGGGCAATCATTTCCTGGAGATGGTAATGGTAATTTTTCTGTTGGCAGGTAGAATTGGAACATGAAATTTAAGGATGCTACCTCTGCTGCTCAAGCAGCGGCTGAGTTTTCAGAACATGCAAGCCTAGCTGCCAGAGCTGTTGTAGAACATTCAAGGCAATATTATGTTGATGATGGTAGTTCATGCCACTTAGGTTTCAAGGATGAAAGGTTGGAAAATGGGCAATCATTTCCTGGAGGTGGTAGTAGTAATTTTTCTGTTGGCAGACAGAATTGGAACATGAAATTTAAAGATGCTACCTCTGTTGCTCAAGCAGCGGCTGATTTTGCAGAACATGCAAGCCTAGCTGCCAGAGCTGTTGTAGAACTTTCAAGGCAATATTATGTTGATGATGGTAGTTCACGCCACTTAGGTTTCAAGGATGAAAGGTTGGAACATGGGCAATCATTTCCTGGAGGTGGTAGTAGTAATTTTTCTGTTGGCACGCAGAATTGGAACATGAAATTTAAAGATGCTATCTCTGTTGCTCAAGCAGCGGCTGATTTTGCAAAACATGCAAGCCTAGCTGCCACAGCTATTGTAGAACTTTCAAGGCAATATTGTGCTGAGGAGTGTGGTTCATGCCACTTAGGTTTCAAGGATGAAAGGTTGGAACATGGGCAATCATTTCCTGGAGATGGTAATTTTTCTGTTGGCAGGCAGAATTGGAACATGAAATTTAAGGATGCTACCTCTGCTGCTCAAGCAGCAGCTGAGTTTGAAGAATATGCAAGCCTAGCTGCCAGAGCTATTGTAGAACTTTCTAGGCAATATTGTGTTGATGATGCTGGTTCATGCCACTTAGGTTTCAAGGATGAAAGGTTGGAAAATGGGCAATCATTTCCTAGAGATAGTAATTTTTCTGTTGGCAGGCAGAATTGGAACATGAAATTTAAGGATGCTACCTCTGCTGCTCAAGCAGCGACTGAGTTTGAAAAATATGCAAGCCTAGCTGCCAGAGCTGTTGTAGAACTTTCAAGGCAATATTGTGTTAATGATGGTGGTTCATGCCACTTATGTTTCAAGGATGAAAGGTTGGAACATGGGCAATCATTTACTGGAGATGGTAATGGTAATTTTTCTATTGGCAGGCAGAATTGGAACATGAAATTTAAGGATGCTACCTCTGCTGCTCAAGCACCGGCTGAGTTTGCAGAACATGCAAACCTAGCTGCCAGAGCTGTTGTAGAACTTTCAAGGCAATATTGTGTTGATAATGGTGGTTCATGCCACTTAGGTTTCAAAGATGAAAGGTTGGAATATGGACAATCAATTCCTGGAGATGGTAATTGTAATATTTCTATTGGCAGGCAGAATTAGAACATGAAATTTAAGGATGCTACCTATACTGCTCAAGCAGCGCCTGAGTTTGCAGAACATAGTGTCCTAGCTGTCAGAGCTGTTGTAGAACTTTCAAGGAAATATTGTGTTGATGATGGTGGTTCATGCCGCTTAGGTTTCAAGGATGAAAGATTGGAACATGGGCAATCATTTCCTAGAGATGGTAATGGTAATATTTTTGTTGGCAGGCAGAATTGGAACATGAAATTTAAGGATGCTACCTCTGCTGCTCAAGCAGCGACTGAGTTTGCAGAACATGCAAGCCTAGCTGCAAGAGCTGTTGTAGAACTTTCAAGGCAATATTTGTGTTGATGATGGTGGTTCATGCCACTTAGGTTTCAAGGATGAATGGTTGGAACATGGGCAATCATTTACTGGAGATGGTAATGGTAATTTTTCTATTGGCAGGCAGAATTGGAACACGAAATTTAAGGATGCTACCTCTGCTGCTCAAGCAGCGGCAGAGTTTGCAGAACATGCAAACCTAGCTGCCAGAGCTGTTGTAGAACTTTTAAGGCAATATTGTGTTGATGATGGTGGTTCATGCCACTTAGGTTTCAAAGATGAAAGGTTGGAACATGGGCAATCATTTCCTGGAGATGGTAATTGAAATTTTTCTGTTGGCAGGCAGAATTAGAACTTGAAATTTAAGGATGCTACCTCTGCTGCTCAAGCAGCGCCTGAGTTTGCAGAACATGGTGGCCCTAGCTGCCAGAGCTGTTGTAGAACTTTCAAGGAAATATTGTGTTGATGATGGTGGTTCATGCCACTTAGGTTTCAAGGATGAAAGATTGGAACACGGGCAATCATTTCCTGGAGATGGTAATGGTAATTTTTCTGTTGGCAGGCAGAATTGGAACATAAAATTTATGATGCTACCTCTGCTGCTCACGCATCGGCTGAGTTTGCAGAACATGCAAGCCTAGCTGCCAGAGATGTTGTAGAACTTTCAAGGCAATATTGTGTTGATGATGGTAGTTCATGGCACTTAGGTTTCAAGGTTGAAGGGTTGGAACATGGGCAATCATTTCCTGGAGATGGTAATGGTAATTTTTCTGTTGGCAGGTAGAATAGGAACATGAAATTTAAGGATGCTACCTCTGCTGCTCAAGCAGCGGCTGAGTTTTCAGAACATGCAAGCCTAGCTGCCAGAGCTGTTGTAGAACATTCAAGGCAATATTATGTTGATGATGGTAGTTCATGCCACTTAGGTTTCAAGGATGAAAGGTTGGAACATGGGCAATCATTTCCTGGAGGTGGTAGTAGTAATTTTTCTGTTGGCAGACAGAATTGGAACATGAAATTTAAAGATGCTACCTCTGTTGCTCAAGCAGCGGCTGATTTTGCAGAACATGCAAGCCTAGCTGCCAGAGCTGTTGTAGAACTTTCAAGGCAATATTATGTTGATGATGGTAGTTCATGCCACTTAGGTTTCAAGGATGAAAGGTTGGAACATGGGCAATCATTTCCTGGAGGTGGTAGTAGTAATTTTTCTGTTGGCACGCAGAATTGGAACATGAAATTTAAAGATGCTACCTCTGTTGCTCAAGCAGCGGCTGATTTTGCAAAACATGCAAGCCTAGCTGCCACAGCTATTGTAGAACTTTCAAGGCAATATTGTGCTGAGGAGTGTGGTTCATGCCACTTAGGTTTCAAGGATGAAAGGTTGGAACATGGGCAATCATTTCCTGGAGATGGTAATTTTTCTGTTGGCAGGCAGAATTGGAACATGAAATTTAAGGATGCTACCTCTGCTGCTCAAGCAGCAGCTGAGTTTGAAGAATATGCAAGCCTAGCTGCCAGAGCTATTGTAGAACTTTCTAGGCAATATTGTGTTGATGATGCTGGTTCATGCCACTTAGGTTTCAAGGATGAAAGGTTGGAAAATGGGCAATTATTTCCTAGAGATAGTAATTTTTCTGTTGGCAGGCAGAATTGGAACATGAAATTTAAGGATGTTACCTCTGCTGCTCAAGCAGCGACTGAGTTTGCAGAATATGCAAGCCTAGCTGCCAGAGCTGTTGTAGAACTTTCAAGGCAATATTGTGTTAATGATGGTGGTTCATGCCACTTATGTTTCAAGGATGAAAGGTTGGAACATGGGCAATCATTTACTGGAGATGGTAATGGTAATTTTTCTATTGGCAGGCAGAATTGGAACATGAAATTTAAGGATGCTACCTCTGCTGCTCAAGCACCGGCTGAGTTTGCAGAACATGCAAACCTAGCTGCCAGAGCTGTTGTAGAACTTTCAAGGCAATATTGTGTTGATGATGGTGGTTCATGCCACTTAGGTTTCAAAGATGAAAGGTTGGAATATGGGCAATCAATTCCTGGAGATGGTAATTGTAATATTTCTATTGGCAGGCAGAATTAGAACATGAAATTTAAGGATGCTACCTATACTGCTCAAGCAGCGCCTGAGTTTGCAGAACATAGTGTCCTAGCTGCCAGAGCTGTTGTAGAACTTTCAAGGAAATATTGTGTTGATGATGGTGGTTCATGCCACTTAGGTTTCAAGGATGAAAGATTGGAACATGGGCAATCATTTCCTGGAGATGGTAATGGTAATTTTTCTGTTGGCAGGGAGAATTGGAACATGAAATTTATGATGCTACCTCTACTGCTCACGCAACGGCTGAGTTTGTAGAACATGCAAGCCTAACTGCCAGAGATGTTGTAGAACTTTCAAGGCAATATTGTGTTGATGATGGTAGTTCATGGCACTTAGGTTTCAAGGTTGAAGGGTTGGAACATGGGCAATCATTTCCTGGAGATGGTAATGGTAATTTTTCTGTTGGCAGGTAGAATTGGAACATGAAATTTAAGGATGCTACCTCTGCTGCTCAAGCAGCGGCTGAGTTTTCAGAACATGCAAGCCTAGCTGCCAGAGCTATTGTAGAACTTTCAAGGCAATATTATGTTGATGATGGTAGTTCACGCCACTTAGGTTTCAAGGATGAAAGGTTGGAACATGGGCAATCATTTCTTGGAGGTGGTAGTAGTAATTTTTCTGTTGGTAGGCAGAATTGGAACATGAAATTTAAAGATGCTACCTCTGTTGCTCAAGCAGCGACTGATTTTGCAAAACATGCAAGCCTAGCTGCCACAGCTGTTGTAGAACTTTCAAGGCAATATGGTGTTGAGGAGTGTGGTTCATGCCACTTAGGTTTCAAGGATGAAAGGTTGGAACATGGGCAATCATTTCCTGGAGATGGTAATTTTTCTGTTGGCAGGCAGAATTGGAACATGAAATTTCAGGATGCTACCTCTGCTGCTCAAGCAGCAGCTGAGTTTGCAGAATATGCAAGCCTAGCTGCCAGAGCCGTTGTAGAACTTTCAAGGCAATATATTGTTGATGATGCTGGTTCATGCCACTTAGGTTTCAAGGATGAATGGTTGGAACATGGGCAATTATTTCCTAGAGATGGTAATGGTAATATTTTTGTTGGCAGGCAGAATTGGAACATGAAATTTAAGGATGCTACCTCTGCTGCTCAAGCAGCGACTGAGTTTGCAGAATATGCAAGCCTAGCTGCCAGAGCTGTTGTAGAACTTTCAAGGCAATATTGTGTTGGTGATGGTGGTTCATGCCACTTAGGTTTGAAGGATGAAAGGTTGGAACATGGGCAATCATTTACTGGTGATGGTTATGGTAATTTTTCTATTGGTAGGCAGAATTGGAACATGAAATTTAAGGATGCTACCTGCTGGCTGAGTTTGCAGAACATGCAAACCTAGTTGCCAGAGCTGTTGTGGAACTTTCAAGGCAATATTGTGTTGATGATGGTGGTTCATGCCACTTAGGTTTCAAGGATGAAAGGTTGGAACATGGGCAATCATTTCCTAGAGTTGGTAATGGTAATATTTCTGTTGGCAGGTAGAATTGGAACATGAAATTTAAGGATGCTACCTCTGCTGCTCAAGCAGCGACTGAGTTTACAGAACATGCAAGCCTAGCTGCCAGCGATATAGTAGAACTTTCAATGCAATTTTGTGTTGATGATGGTGGTTCATGCCACTTAGGTTTCAAGGATGAAAGGTTGGAACATGGGCAATCATTTCCTGGAGATGGTAATTTTTCTGTTGGCAAGCAGAATTGGAACATGAAATTTAAGGATGCTGCCTCTGCTGCTCAAGCAGCAGCTGAGTTTGCAGAATATGCAAGCCTAGCTGCCAAAGCTGTTATAGAACTTTCAAGGCAATATTGTGTTGATGATGCTGGTTCATGCCACTTAGGTTTCAAGGATGAAAGGTTGTAACATGGGCAATCATTTCCTAGAGATGGTAATGGTAATATTTTTGTTGGCAGGCAGAATTATGAAATTTAAGGATGCTACCTCTGCTACTCAAGCAGCGACTGAGTTTGCAGAACATGCAAGCCTAGCTTCTAGAGATATAGTAGAACTTTTAATGCAAGATTGTGTTGATGATGGTGGTTCATGCCACTTAGGTTTCAAGGATGAAAGGTTGGAACATGGGCAATCATTTCCTGGAGATGGTAAATTTTCTATTGGCAGGCAGAATTAGAACATGAAATTTAAAGATGCTACCTCTGCTGCTCAAGCAGCGATTGAGTTTACAGAACATGGTGGCCTAGCTACCAGAGCTGTTGTAGAACTTTCAAGGAAATATTGTGTTGATGATGGTGGTTCATGCCACTTAGGTTTCAAGGATGAAAGGTTGGAACATGGGCAATCATTTCCTGGAGATGGTAATGGTAATTGTTTTCTGTTGGCAGGAAGAATTGGAACCTGAAATTTATGATGCTACCTCTGCTGCTCAAGCAGCGGCTGAGTTTGCAGAACATGCAAGCCTAGCTGCCAGAGCTATTGTAGAACTTTCAAGGAAATATTGTGTTGATGATGGTGGTTCATGCCACTTAGGTTTCAAGGATGAAAGGTTGGAACATGGGCAATCATTTCCTGGAGATGGTAATGGTAATTTTTCTGTTGGTAGGCAGAATTGGAATATGAAATTTAAGGATGCTACCTCTGCTGCTCAAGCAGCGGCTGAGTTTGCAGAACATGCAAGCCTAGCTGCCAGAGCTGTTGTAGAACTTTCAAGGCAATATTGTGTTGATGATGGTGGTTCATGCCACTTAGGTTTCAAGGATGAAAGGTTGGAACATGGGCAATCATTTCCTGGAGATGGTAATGGTAATTCTTCAGTTGGCAGGCAGAATTGGAACATGAAATTTAAGGAAGCTACCTCTGCTGCTCAAGCAGCGACTGAGTTTAGAGAACATGCAAGCCTAGCTGCCAGAGATATAGTAGAACTTTCAATGCAATTTTGTGTTGATGATGGTGGTTCATGCCACTTAGGTTTCAAGGATGAAAGGTTGGAACATGGGCAATCATTTCCTGGAGATGGTAAATTTTCAATTGAAAGGCAGAATTAGAACATGAAATTTAAAGATGCTACCTCTGCTGCTCAAGCAGCAGCTGAGTTTGCAGAATATGCAAGCCTAGCTGCCAGAGCTGTTGTAGAACTTTCAAGGCAATATTGTGTTGATGATGCTGGTTCATGCCACTTAGGTTTCAAGGATGAAAGGTTGTAACATGGGCAATCATTTCCTAGAGATGGTAATGGTAATATTTTTGTTGGCAGGCAGAATTGGAACATGAAATTTAATGGATGCTACCTCTGCTACTCAAGCAGCGACTGAGTTTGCAGAACATGCAAGCCTAGCTGCCAGAGATATAGTAGAACTTTTAATGCTATATTGTGTTGATGATGGTGGTTCATGGCACTTAGGTTTCAAGGATGAAAGGTTGGAACATGGGCAATCATTTCCTGGAGATGGTAAATTTTCTATTGAAAGGCAGAATTAGAACATGAAATTTAAAGATGCTACCTCTGCTGCTCAAGCAGCGATAGAGTTTACAGAACATGGTGGCCTAGCTGCTAGAGCTATTGTAGAACTTTCAAGGAAATACTGTGTTGATGATGGTGGTTCATGCCACTTAGGTTCCAAGGATGAAAGGTTGGAACATGGGAAATCATTTCCTGGAGATGGTAATGGTAATTATTTTCTGTTGGCAGGAAGATTTGGAACATGAAATTTATGATGCTACCTCTGCTGCTCAAGCAGTGGCTGAGTTTGCAGAACATGCAAGCCTAGCTGCCAGAGCTGTTATAGAACTTACAAGGCAATATTGTGTTGATGATGGTGGTTCATGCCACTTAGGTTTCAAGGATGAAAGGTTGGAACATGGGCAATCATTTCCTGGAGATAGTAATGGTAATTTTTCTGTTGGCAGGTAGAATTGGTACATGAAATTTATGATACTACCTCTGCTGCTCAAGCAACGGCTGAGTTTGCAGAACATGCAAGCCTAGCTGCCAGAGCTGTTGTAGAACTTTCAAGGCAATATTGTGTTGATGATGGTGGTTCATGCCACTTAGGTTTCAAAGATAAAAGGTTGGAACATGGGCAATCATTTCCTACAGATGGTAATTATAATTTTTCTGTTGGCAGGTAGAATTGGAACATGAAATTTAAGGATTCTACCTCTACTGATCAAGCAGCGGCTGAGTTTGCAAAACATGCAGGCCTAGCTGCCAGAGCTTTTGTAGAACTTTCAAGGCAATATTGTGTTGATGATGGTGGTTCATGCCACTTAGGTTTCAAGGATGAAAGGTTGGAACATGGGCAATCATTTCCTGGAGATTGAAATGGTTATTTTTCAGTTGGTAGGCAGAATTGGAACATGAAATTTAAGGATTCTACCTCTGCTACTAAAGCAGCGGCTGAGTTTGCAGAACATACAAACATAGCAGCCAGAGCTGTTGTAGAACTTTCAAGGCAATATTGTGTTGATGATGGTGGTTCATGCCACTTAGGTTTCAAGGATGAAAGGTTGGAACATGGGCAATCATTTCCTAGAGATGGTAATGGTAATATTTTTGTTGGCAGGCAGAATTGGAACATGAAATTTAAGGATGCTACCTCTGCTACTCAAGCAGCGACTGAGTTTGCAGAACATGCAAGCCTAGCTGCCAGAGATATAGTAGAACTTTTAATGCAATATTGTGTTGATGATAGTGGTTCATGCCACTTAGGTTTCAAGGATGAAAGGTTGGAACATGGGCAATCATTTCCTGGAGATGGTAAATTTTCTATTGGCAGGCAGAATTAGAACATTAAATTTAAAGATGCTACCTCTGTTGCTCAAGTAACGACTGAGTTTGCAGACCATGGTGGCCTAGCTGCCAGAGCTGTTGTAGAACTTTCAAGCAAATATTATGTTGATGATGGTGGTTCATGCCACTTAGGTTTCAAGGATGAAAGGTTGGAACATGGGTAATCATTTCCTGGAGATGGTAATGGTAATTTTTCTGCTGGCAGGCAGAATTGGAACATGAAATTTATGATGCTACCTCTGCTGCTCAAGCAGCGGCTGAGTTTGCAGAACATGCAAGCCTAGCTGCCAGAGCTGTTGTAGAACTTTCAAGGCAGTATTGTGTTGATGATGGTGGTTCATGCCACTTTGGTTTAAAGGTTGAAAGGTTGGAACATGGGCAATCATTTCCTGGAGATGGTAATGGTAATTTTTCAGTTGGCAGATAGAGTTGGAACATGAAATTTAAGGATGCTACCTCTGCTGCTCAAGCAGCGGTTGAGTTTGCAGAACATGGAAAACTAGCTTCCAGAGCTGTTGTAGAACTTTCAAGGCAATATTGTGTTGATGATGGTGGTTCATGCCACTTAGGTTTCAAAGATGAAAGGTTGGAACATGGGCAGTCATTTCCTGGAGATGGTAATTGTAATTTTTCTGTTGGCAGGTAGAATTGGAACTTGAAATTTAAGGATGCTACCTCTGCTGCTCAAGCAGCGGTTGAGTTTACAGAACATGCAAACCTAGCTGCCAGAGCTGTTGTAGAACTTTCAAGGCAATATTGTGTTGATAATAGTTGTTCATGCCACTTAGGTTTCAAGGATGAAAGGTTGGAACATGGGCAATCATTTCCTGGAGATGGTAAATTTTCTATTGGCAGGCAGAATTAGAACATGAAATTTAAAGCTGCTACCTCTGCTGCTCAAGCAGCGGCTGAGTTTGCAGAACATGGTGGCCTAGCTGCCAGAGCTGTTGTAGAACTTTCAAGGCAATATTGTGTTGATGATGGTGGTTCATGCCACTTAGGTTTCAAGGATGAAAGGTTGGAACATGGGCAATCATTTCCTGGAGTTGGTAATTATAATTTTTCTGTTGGCAGGTAGAATTGGAACATGAAATTTAAGGATGCTACCTCTGCTGCTCAAGCAGCAGCTGAGTTTGCAGAACATGCAGGCCTAGCTGCCAGAGCTTTTGTAGAACTTTCAAGGCAATATTGTGTTGATGATGGTGGTTCATGCCACTTAGGTTTCAAGGATGAAAGGTTGGAACATGGGAAATCATTTCCTGGAGATGGTAATGGTTATTTTTCAGTTGGCAGGCAGAATTGGAACATGAAATTTAAGGATGCTACCTCTGCTACTCAAGCAGCGGCTGAGTTTGCAGAACATAGAAACCTAGCTGCCAGAGCTGTTGTAGAACTTTCAAGGCAATATTGTGTTGATGATGGTGGTTCATGCCACTTAGGTTTCAAGGATGAAAGGTTGGAACATGGGCAATCATTTCCTGGAGATGGTAAATTTTCTATTGGCATGCAGAATTAGAACATTAAATTTAAAGATGCTACCTCTGTTGCTCAAGTAACGACTGAGTTTGCAGACCATGGTGGCCTAGCTGCCAGAGCTGTTGTAGAACTTTCAAGGTAATATTGTGTTGATGATAGTGGTTCATGCCACTTAGTTTTCAATGATGAATGGTTGGAACATGGGCAATTATTTCCTGGAGATGGTAATGGTAATTTTTCTGTTGGCAGGCAGAATTGGAACATGAAATTTATGATGCTACCTCTGTTGCTCAAGCAACGGATAAGTTTGCAGAATATGCAAGCCTAGCTGCCAGAGCTGTTGTAGAACTTTCAAGGCAATATTGTGTTGATGATGGTGGTTCATGCCACTTAGGTTTCAAAGATGAATGGTTGGAACATGGGCAATCATTTCCTGGAGATGGTAATTGTAATTTTTTAGTTGGCAGGCAGAGTTGGAACATGAAATTTAAGGATGCTACCTCTGCTGCTCAAGCAGCGGTTGAGTTTGCAGAACATGCAAAACTAGCTTCCAGAGCTGTTGTAGAACTTTCAAGGCAATATTGTGTTGATGATGGTGGTTCATGCCACTTATGTTTCAAAGATGAAAGGTTGGAACATGGGCAGTCATTTTCTTGGAGATGGTAATTGTAATTTTTCTGTTGGCAGGTAGAATTGGAACATGAAATTTAAGGATGCTACCTCTGCTGCTCAAGCAGCGGTTGAGTTTACAGAACATGCAAACCTAGCTGCCAGAGCTGTTGTAGAACTTTCAAGGCAATATTGTGTTGATAATAGTGGTTCATGCCACTTAGGTTTCAAGGATGAAAGGTTGGAACATGGGCAATCATTTCCTGGAGATGGTAAATTTTCTATTGGCAGGCAGAATTAGAACATGAAATTTTAAGATGCTACCTCTGCTGCTCAAGCAGCGATTGAGTTTGCAGAACATGGTGGCCTAGCTGCCAGAGCTGTTGTAGAACTTTCAAGGAAATATTGTGTTGATAATGGTGGTTCATGCCACTTAGGTTTCAAGGATGAAAGGTTGGAACATGGGAAATCATTTCCTGGAGATGGTAATGGTAATTATTTTCTGTTGGCAGGAAGAATTGGAACATGAAATTTATGATGCTACCTCTGCTGCTCAAGCAGTGGCTGAGTTTGCAGAACATGCAAGCCTAGCTGCCAGAGATATAGTAGAACTTTCAATGCAATTTTGTGTTGATGATGGTGGTTCATACCACTTAGGTTTCAAGGATGAAAGGTTGGAACATGGGAAATCATTTCCTGGAGATGGTAATTTTTCTGTTGGCAAGCAGAATTGGAACATGAAATTTAAGGATGCTACCTCTGCTGCTCAAGCAGCAGCTGAGTTTGCAGAATATGCAAGCCTAGCTGCCAGAGCTGTTGTAGAACTTTCAAGGCAATATTGTGTTGATGATGGTGGTTCATGCCACTTAGGTTTCAAGGATGAAAGGTTGTAACATGGGCAATCATTTCCTAGAGATGGTAATGGTAATATTTTTGTTGGCAGGCAGAATTGGAACATGAAATTTAAGGATGCTACCTCTGCTACTCAAGCAGCGACTGAGTTTGCTGAACATGCAAGCCTAGCTGCCAGAGATATAGTAGAACTTTTAATGCAATATTGTGTTGATGATGGTGGTTCATGCCACTTAGGTATTAAGGATGAAAGGTTGGAACATGGGCAATCATTTCCTGGAGATGGTAATTTTTCTGTTGGCAAGCAGAATTGGAACATGAAATTTAAGGATGCTATCTCTGCTGCTCAAGCTGCAGCTGAGTTTGCAGAATATGCAAGCCTAGCTGCCAGAGCTGTTGTAGAACTTTCAAGGCAATATTGTGTTGATGATGCTGGTTCATGCCACTTAGGTTTCAAGGATGAAAAGTTGTAACATGGGCAATCATTTCCTAGAGATAGTAATGGTAATATTTTTGTTGGCAGGCAGAATTGGAACATGAAATTTGAGGATGCTACCTCTGCTACTCAAGTAGCGACTGAGTTTGCTGAACATGCAAGCCTAGCTGCCAGAGATATAGTAGAACTTTTAATGCAATATTGTGTTGATGATGGTGGTTGATGCCACTTAAGTTTCAAGGATGAAAGGTTGGAACATGGGCAATCATTTCCTGGAGATGGTAAATTTTCTATTGAAAGGCAGAATTAGAACATGAAATTTAAAGATGCTACCTCTGCTGCTCAAGCAGCGATTGAGTTTGCAGAACATGGTGGCCTAGCTGCCAGAGCTGTTGTAGAACTTTCAAGGAAATATTGTGTTGATGATGGTGGTTCATGCCACTTAGGTTTCAAGGATGAAAGGTTGGAACATGGGAAATCATTTCCTGGAGATGGTAATGGTAATTATTTTCTGTTGGCAGGAAGATTTGGAACATCAAATTTATGATGCTACCTCTGCTGCTCAAGAAGTGGCTGAGTTTGCAGAACATGCAAGCCTAGCTGCCAGAGCTGTTATAGAACTTTCAAGGCAATATTGTGTTGATGATGGTGGTTCATGCCACTTAGGTTTCAAGAATGAAAGATTGGAACATGGGCAATCATTTCCTGGAGATAGTAATGGTAATTTTTCTGTTGGCAGGTAGAATTGGTACATGAAATTTATGATACTACCTCTGCTGCTCAAGCAACGGCTGAGTTTTCAGAACATGCAAGCCTAGCTGCCAGAGCTGTTGAGGAACTTTCAAGGCAATATTGTGTTGATGATGGTGGTTCATGCCACTTAGGTTTCAAAGATGAAAGGTTGGAACATGGGCAATCATTTCCTACAGATGGTAATTATAATTTTTCTGTTGGCAGGTAGAATTGGAACATGAAATTTAAGGATTCTACCTCTACTGATCAAGCAGCGGCTGAGTTTGCAGAACATGCAGGCCTAGCTGCCAGAGCTTTTGTAGAACTTTCAAGGCAATATTGTGTTGATCATGGTGGTTCATGCCACTTAGGTTTCAAGGATGAAAGGTTGGAACATGGGCAATCATTTCCTGGAGATTGAAATGGTTATTTTTCAGTTGGTAGGCAGAATTGGAACATTAAATTTAAGGATGCTACCTCTGCTACTCAAGCAGTGGCTGAGTTTGCAGAACATAGAAACCTAGCTGCCAGAGTTGTTATAGAACTTTCAAGGCAATATTGTGTTGATGATGGTGGTTCATGCCACTTAGGTTTCAAGGATGAAAGGTTTGAACATGGGAAATCATTTCCTGGAGATGGTAATGGTAATTATTTTCTGTTGGCAGGAAGATTTGGAACATCAAATTTATGATGCTACCTCTGCTGCTCAAGAAGTGGCTGAGTTTGCAGAACATGCAAGCCTAGCTGCCAGAGCTGTTGTAGAACTTTCAAGGCAATATTGTGTTGATGATGGTGGTTCATGCCACTTAGGTTTCAAGGATGAAAGGTTGGAACATGGGCAATCATTTCCTAGAGATGGTAATGGTAATATTTTTGTTGGCAGGCAGAATTGGAACATGAAATTTAAGGATGCTACCTCTGCTACTCAAGCAGCGACTGAGTTTGCAGAACATGCAAGCCTAGCTGCCAGAGATATAGTAGAACTTTTAATGCAATATTGTGTTGATGATGGTGGTTCATGCCACTTAGGTTTCAAGGATGAAAGGTTGGAACATGGGCAATCATTTCCTGGAGATGGTAAATTTTCTATTGGCATGCAGAATTAGAACATTAAATTTAAAGATGCTACCTCAGTTGCTCAAGTAACGACTGAGTTTGCAGACCATGGTGGCCTAGCTGCCAGAGCTGTTGTAGAACTTTCAAGCAAATATTATGTTGATGATGGTGGTTCATGCCACTTAGGTTTCAAGGATGAAAGGTTGGAACATGGGTAATCATTTCCTGGAGATGGTAATGGTAATTTTTCTGCTGGCAGGCAGAATTGGAACATGAAATTTATGATGCTACCTCTGCTGCTCAAGCAGCGGCTGAGTTTGCAGAACATGCAAGCCTAGCTGCCAGAGCTATTGTAGAACTTTCAAGGCAATATTGTGTTGATGATGGTGGTTCATGCCACTTTGGTTTAAAGGATGAAAGGTTGGAACATGCGCAATCATTTCCTAGAAATGGTAATGGTAATTTTTCTGTTGATAGGAAGAATTGGAACATAAAATTTAAGGATGCTACCTCTGCTGCTCAAGCAGCGGCTGAGTTTGAAGAACATGCAAGCCTAACTGCAAGAGCTGTTGTAGAACTTTCAAGGTAATATTGTATTGATGATAGTGGTTCATGCCACTTAGTTTTCAATGATGAATGGTTAGAACATGGGCAATTATTTCCTGGAGATGGTAATGGTAATTTTTCTGTTGGCAGGCAGAATTGGAACATGAAATTTATGATGCTACCTCTGTTGCTCAAGCAACGGCTAAGTTTGCAGAATATGCAAGCCTAGCTGCCAGAGTTGTTGTAGAACTTTCAAGGCAATATTGTGTTGATGATGGTGGTTCATGCCACTTAGGTTTCAAGGATGAAAGGTTGGAACATGGGAAATCATTTCCTGGAGATGGTAATGGTTATTTTTTAGTTGGCAGGAAGAATTGGAACATGAAATTTAAGGATGCTACCTCTGCTACTCAAGCAGCGGCTGAGTTTGCAGAACATAGAAACCTAGCTGCCAGAGCTGTTGTAGAACTTTCAAGGCAATATTCTGTTGATGATGGTGGTTCATGCCACTTAGGTTTTAAGGATGAAAGATTGGAACATGGGCAATCATTTCCTGGAGATGGTAAATTTTCTATTGGCATGCAGAATTAGAACATTAAATTTAAAGATGCTACCTCTGTTGCTCAAGTAACGACTGAGTTTGAAGACCATGGTGGCCTAGCTGCCAGAGCTGTTGTAGAACTTTCAAGCAAATATTATGTTGATGATGGTGGTTCATGCCACTTAGGTTTCAAGGATGAAAGGTTGGAACATGGGTAATCATTTCCTGGAGATGGTAATGGTAATTTTTCTGCTGGCAGGCAGAATTGGAACATGAAATTTATGATGCTACCTCTGCTGCTCAAGCAGCGGCTGAGTTTGCAGAACATGCAAGCCTAGCTGCCAGAGCTGTTGTAGAACTTTCAAGGTAATATTGTGTTGATGATGGTGGTTCATGCCACTTAGGTTTCAAAGATGAAAGGTTGGAACATGGGCAATCATTTCCTGGAGATGGTAATTATAATTTTTCTGTTGGCAGGCAGAATTGGAACATGAAATTTATGATGCTACCTCTGTTGCTCAAGCAACGGCTAAGTTTGCAGAATATACAAGCCTAGCTGCCAGAGCTGTTGTAGAACTTTCAAGGCAATATTGTGTTGTTGATGGTGGTTCATGCCACTTAGGTTTCAAGGATGAAAGGTTGGAACATGGGAAATCATTTCCTGGAGATGGTAATGGTTATTTTTCAGTTGGCAGGCAGAATTGGAACATGAAATTTAAGGATGCTACCTCTGCTACTCAAGCAGCGGCTGAGTTTGCAGAACATAGAAACCTAGCTGCCAGAGCTGTTGTAGAACTTTCAAGGCAATATTGTGTTGATGATGGTGGTTCATGCCACTTAGGTTTCAAGGATGAAAGGTTGGAACATGGGCAATCATTTCCTGGAGATGGTAAATTTTCTATTGGCATGCAGAATTAGAACATTAAATTTAAAGATGCTACCTCTGTTGCTCAAGTAACGACTGAGTTTGCAGACCATGATGGCCTAGCTGCCAGAGCTGTTGTAGAACTTTCAAGCAAATATTATGTTGATGATGGTGGTTCATGCCACTTAGGTTTCAAAGATGAAAGGTTGGAACATGGGTAATCATTTCCTGGAGATGGTAATGGTAATTTTTCTGCTGGCAGGCAGAATTGGAACATGAAATTTATGATGCTACCTCTGCTGCTCAAGCAGCGGCTGAGTTTGCAGAACATGCAAGCCTAGCTGCCAGAGCTGTTGTAGAACTTTCAAGGCAATATTGTATTGATGATGGTGGTTCATGCCACTTTGGTTTAAAGGATGAAAGGTTGGAACATGCGCAATCATTTCCTGGAAATGGTAATGGTAATTTTTTTGTTGACAGGTAGAATTGGAACATGAAATTTAAGGATGCTACCTCTGCTGCTCAAGCAGCGGCTGAGTTTGCAGAACATGCAAGCCTAACTGCAAGAGCTGTTGTAGAACTTTCAAGGTAATATTGTGTTGATGATAGTGGTTCATGCCACTTAGTTTTCAATGATGAATGGTTGGAACATGGGCAATTATTTCCTGGAGATGGTAATGGTAATTTTTCTGTTGGCAGGCAGAATTGGAACATGAAATTTATGATGCTACCTCTGTTGCTCAAGCAACAGATAAGTTTGCAGAATATGCAAGCCTAGCTGCCAGAGCTGTTGTAGAACTTTCAAGGCAATATTGTGTTGATGATGGTGGTTCATGCCACTTAGGTTTCAAAGATGAAAGGTTGGAACATGGGCAATCATTTCCTGGAGATGGTAATTGTAATTTTTTAGTTGGCAGGCAGAGTTGGAACATGAAATTTAAGGATGCTACCTCTGCTGCTCAAGCAGCGGTTGAGTTTGCAGAACATGCAAAACTAGCTTCCAGAGCTGTTGTAGAACTTTCAAGGCAATATTGTGTTGATGATGGTGGTTTATGCCACTTAGGTTTCAAAGATGAAAGGTTGGAACATGGGCAGTCATTTCCTGGAGATGTTAATTGTAATTTTTCTGTTGGCAGGTAGAATTGGAACATGAAATTTAAGGATGCTACCTCTGCTGCTCAAGCAGCGGTTGAGTTTACAGAACATGCAAACCTAGCTGCCAGAGCTGTTGTAGAACTTTCAAGGCAATATTGTGTTGATAATAGTGGTTCATGCCACTTAGGTTTCAAGGATGAAAGGTTGGAACATGGGCAATCATTTCCTAGAGATGGTAATTGTAATTTTTCTGTTGGCAGGTAGAATTGGAACATGAAATTTAAGGATGCTACCTCTGCTGCTCAAACAGCGGTTGAGTTTGCAGAATATGCAAGCCTAGCTGCCAGAGCTGTTGTAGAACTTTCAAGGAAATATTGTGTTGATAATGGTGGTTCATGCCACTTAGGTTTCAAGGATAAAAGGTTGGAACATGGGAAATCATTTCCTGGAGATGGTAATGGTAATTATTTTCTGTTGGCAGGAAGAATTGGAACATGAAATTTATGATGCTACCTCTGCTGCTCAAGCAGCGGCTGAGTTTGCAGAACATAGAAACCTAGCTGCCAGAGCTGTTGTAGAACTTTTAAGGCAATATTGTGTTGATAATAGTGGTTCTTGCCACTTAGGTTTCAAGGATGAAAGGTTGGAACATGGGAAATCATTTCCTGGAGATGGTAATGGTAATTTTTCAGTTGGCAGGCAGAATTGGAACATGAAATTTAAGGATGCTACCTCTGCTGCTCAAGCAGCGGCTGAGTTTGCAGAACATAGAAACCTAGCTGCCAGAGCTGTTGTAGAACTTTCAAGGCAATATTGTGTTGATAATAGTGGTTCTTGCCACTTAGGTTTCAAGGATGAAAGGTTGGAACATGGGCAATCATTTCCTGGAGATGGTAATGGTAATTTTTCAGTTGGCAGGCAGAATTGGAACATGAAATTTAAGGATGCTACCTCTGCTGCTCAAGCAGCAGTTGAGTTTTCAGAACATGCAAACCTAGCTGCCAGAGCTGTTGTAGAACTTTCAAGGCAATATTGTGTTGATGATGGTGGTTCATGCCACTTAGGTTTCAAAGATGAAAGGTTGGAACATGGGCAGTAATTTCCTGGAGATGGTAATTGTAATTTTTCTGTTGGCAGGTAGAATTGGAACATGAAATTTAAGGATGCTACCTCTGCTACTCAAGCAGCGGTTGAGTTTGCAGAACATGCAAACCTAGCTGCCAGAGCTGTTGTAGAATTTTCAAGGCAATATTGTGTTGATGATGGTGGTTCATGCCACTTAGGTTTCAAAGATGAAAGGTTGGAACATAGCAATCATTTCCTAGAGATGGTAATTGTAATTTTTCTGTTGGCAGGTAGAATTGGAACATGAAATTTAAGGATGCTACCTCTGCTGCTCAAGCAGCGGCTGAGTTTGCAGATCATGCAAGCCTAGCTGCCAGAGCTGTTGTAGAACTTTCAAGGCAATATTGTGTTGATAATAGTGGTTCATGCCACTTAGGTTTCAAGGATGAAAGGTTGGAACATGGGCAATCATTTCCTGGAGATGGTGATGGTAATTCTTCAGTTGGCAGGCAGAATTGGAACATGAAATTTAAGGATGCTACCTCTGCTGCTCAAGCAGAGGCTGAGTTTGCAGAACATGCAAACCTAGCTGCCAGAGCTGTTGTAGAACTTTCAAGGCAATATTGTGTTGATGATGGTGGTTCATGCTACTTAGGTTTCAAGGATGAAAGGTTGGAACATGGGCAATCATTTCCTAGAGATGGTAATGGTAATATTTCTGTTGGCAGGCAGAATTGGAACATGAAATTTAAGGATGCTACCTCTGGTGCTCAAGCAGCGACTGAGTTTGCAGAACATGCAAGCCTAGTTGCCAGAGATATAGTATAACTTTCAATGCAATATTGTGTTGATGATGGTGGTTCATGTCACTTAGGTTTCAAGGATGAAAGGTTGGAACATGGGCAATCATTTCCTGGAGATGGTAATTTTTCTGTGGCAAGCAGAATTGGAACATGAAATTTAAGGATGCTACCTCTACTGCTCAAGCAGAAGCTGAGTTTGCAGAATATGCAAGCCTAGCTGCCAGAGCTGTTGTAGAACTGTCAAGGCAATATTGTGTTGATGATGCTGGTTCATGCCACTTAGGTTTCAAGGATGAAAGGTTGGAACATGGGCAATCATTTCCTAGAGATGGTAATGGTAATATTTTTGTTGGCAGGCAGAATTGGATAATGAAATTTAAGGATGCTACCTCTGCTGCTCTAGTAGCGACTGAGTTTGCAGAACATGCAAGCCTAGCTGCCAGAGATATAGTAGAACTTTTAATGCAATATTGTGTTGATGATGGTGGTTCATGCCACTTAGGTTTCAAGGATGAAAGGTTGAAACATGGGCAATCATTTCCTGGAGATGGTAAATTTTCTATTAGCAGGCAGAATTAGAACATGAAATTTAAAGATGCTGCCTCTGCTGCTCAAGCAGCGACTGAGTTTGCAGAACATGGTGGCCTAGCTGCCAGAGCTGTTGTAGAACTTTCAAGGAAATATTGTGTTGATGATGGTGGTTCATGCCACTTAGCTTTCAAGGATGAAAGGTTGGAACATGGGCAATCATTTCCTGGAGATGGTAATTGTAATTTTTTTGTTGGCAGGAAGAATTGCATCATGAAATTTAAGATGCTACCTCTGCTGCTCATGCAGTGGCTGAGTTTGCAGAACATGCAAGCCTAGCTGCCAGAGCTGTTGTAGAACTTTCAAGGCAATATTGTGTTGATGATGGTGGTTCATGCCACTTAGGTTTCAAGGATGAAAGGTTGGAACAGGGGCAATCGTTTCCTGGAGATGGTAATGGTAATTTTTCTTTTGGCAGGCAGAATTGGAACATGAAATTTATGATGCTACCTCTGCTGCTCAAGCAACGGCTGAGTTTGCAGAACATGCAAGCCTAGCTGCTAGAGCTGTTGTAGAACTTTCAAGGCAATATTGTGTTGATGATGGTAGTTCATGCCACTTAGGTTTTAAGGATGAAAGGTTGGAACATGGGCAATCATTTCCTAGAGATGGTAATGGTAATATTTCTGTTGGCAGGCAGAATTGGAACATGAAATTTAGGGATGCTACCTCTGGTGCTCAAGCAGCGACTGAGTTTGCAGAACATGCAAGCCTAGTTGCCAGAGATATAGTAGAACTTTCAATGCAATATTGTGTTGATGATGGTGGTTCATGTCACTTAGGTTTCAAGGATGAAAGGTTGGAACATGGGCAATCATTTCCTGGAGGTGGTAAATTTTCTATTGGCAGGCAGAATTAGAACATGAAATTTAAGGATGCTACCTCTGCTGCCCAAGCAGAAGCTGAGTTTGAGGAATATGCAAGCCTAGCTGCCAGAGCTGTTGTAGAACTTTCAAGGCAATATTGTGTTGATGATGCTGGTTCATGCCACTTAGGTTTCAAGGATGAAAGGTTGGAAAATGGGCAATCATTTCCTAGAGATGGTAATGGTAATATTTTTGTTGGCAGGCAGAATTGGAACATGAAATTTAAGGATGCTACCTCTGCTGCTCTAGCAGCGACTGAGTTTGCAGAACATGCAAGCCTAGCTGCCAGAGATCTAGTAGAACTTTTAATGCAATATTGTGTTGATGATGGTGGTTCATGCCACTTAGGTTTCAAGGATGAAAGGTTGGAACATGGGCAATCATTTCCTGGAGATGGTAAATTTTCTATTGGCAAGCAGAATTAGAACATGAAATTTAAAGATGCTACCTCTGCTGCTCAAGCAGCGACTAAGTTTGCAGAACATGGTGGCCTAGCTGCCAGAGCTGTTGTAGAACTTTCAAGGAAATATTGTGTTGATGATGGTGGTTCATGCCAATTAGGTTTCAAGGATGAAAGGTTGGAACATGGGTAATCAATTCCTGGAGATGGTAATTGTAATTTTTTTGTTGGCAGGAAGAATTGCAACATGAAATTTATGATGCTACCTCTGCTGCTCAAGCAGCGGCTGAGTTTGCAGAACATGCAAGCCTAGCTGCCAGAGCTGTTGTAGAACTTTCAAGGCAATATTGTGTTGATGATGGTGGTTCATGCCACTTAGGTTTCAAGGATGAAAGGTTGGAACATGGGCAATCGTTTCCTGGAGATGGTAATGGTAATTTTTCTTTTGGCAGGCAGAATTGGAACATGAAATTTATGATGCTACCTCTGCTGCTCAAGCAACGGCTGAGTTTGCAGAACATGCAAGCGTAGCTGCCAGAGCTGTTGTAGAACTTTCAAGGCAATATTGTGTTGATGATGGTAGTTTATGCCACTTAGGTTTCAAGGATGAAAGGTTGGAACATGGGCAATCATTTCCTAGAGATGGTAATGGTAATATTTCTGTTGGCAGGCAGAATTGGAACATGAAATATAAGGATGCTACCTCTGCTGCTCAAGCAGCGACTGAGTTTGCAGAACATGCAAGCCTAGTTGCCGGAGATATAGTAGAACTTTCAATGCAATATTGTGTTGATGATGGTGGTTCATGTCACTTAGGTTTCAAGGATGAAAGGTTGGAACATGGGCAATCATTTCCTGGAGATGGTAATTTTTCTGTGGCAAGCCGAATTAGAACATGAAATTTAAGGATGCTACCTCTTCTGCTCAAGCAGAAGCTGAGTTTGCAGAATATGCAAGCCTAGCTGCCAGAGCTGTTGTAGAACTGTCAAGGCAATATTGTGTTGATGATGCTGGTTCATGCCACTTAGGTTTCAAGGATGAAAGGTTGGAACATGGGCAATCATTTCCTAGAGATGGTAATGGTAATATTTTTGTTGGTAGGCAGAATTGGAACATGAAATTTAAGGATGCTACCTCTGCTGCTCTAGCAGCGACTGAGTTTGCAGAACATCGTGGCCAAGCTGCCAGAGCTGTTGTAGAACTTTCAAGGAAATATTGTGTTGATGTTGGTGGTTCATGCCACTTTGGTTTCAAGGATGAAAGGTTGGAACATGGGCAATCATTTCCTGGAGATGGTAATGGTAATTTTTCTGTTGGCAGGCAGAATTGGAACATGAAATTTATGATGCTACCTCTGCTGCTCAAGCAGCGGCTGAGTTTGCAGAACATGCAAGCCTAGCTGCCAGAGCTGTTGTAGAACTTTCAAGGCAATATTGTGTTGATGGTGGTGGTTCATGCCACTTAGATTTCAAGGATGAAAGTTTGGAACATGGGCAATCATTTCCTGGAGATGGTAATTGTAATTTTTCTGTTGGCAGGTAGAATTGGAACATGAAATTTAAGGAGGCTATCTCTGCTGCTCAAGCAGCGGCTGAGTTTGCAGAACATCGTGGCCTAGCTGCCAGAGCTGTTGTAGAACTTTCAAGGAAATATTGTGTTGATGTTGGTGGTTCATGCCACTTAGGTTTCAAGGATGAAAGGTTGGAACATGGGCAATCATTTCCTGGAGATGGTAATGGTAATTTTTCTGTTGGCAGGCAGAATTGGAACATGAAATTTATGATGCTACCTCTGCTGCTCAAGCAACGGCTGAGTTTGCAGAACATGCAAGCCTAGCTGCCAGAGCTGTTGTAGAACTTTCAAGGCAATATTGTGTTTATGATGGTGGTTCATTCCACTTAGGTTTCAAAGATGATAGGTTGGAACATGGGCAATCATTTCCTGGAGATGGTAATAGTAATTTTTCTGTTGGCAGGCATAATTGGAACATGAAATTTAAGGATACTACCTCTGCTGCTCAAGCAGCGGCTGAGTTTGCAGAACATGCAGGCCTATCTGCCAGAGCTATTGTAGAACTTTCAAGGCAATATTTTGTTGATGATGGTGGTTCATGCCACTTAGGTTTCAAGGATGAAAGGTTGGAACATGGGCAATCATTTCCTGGAGATGGTAATTGTAATTTTTCTGTTGGCAGGTAGAATTGGAAAATGAAATTTAAGGATGCTATATCTGCTGCTCAAGCAGCGGCTGAGTTTGCAGAACATGGTGGCCTAGCTGCCAGAGCTGTTGTAGAACTTTCAAGGAAATATTGTGTTGATGTTGGTGGTTCATGCCACTTAGGTTTCAAGGATGAAAGGTAGGAACATGGGCAATCATTTCCTGAAGATGGTAATGGTAATTTTTCTACTGGCAGGCAGAATTGGAACATGAAATTTATGATGCTACCTCTGCTGCTCAAGTAGCGGCTGAGTTTGCAGAACATGCAAGCCTAGCTGCCAGAGCTGTTGTAGAACTTTCAAGGCAATATTGTGTTGATGATGGTGGTTCATGCCACTTAGGTTTCAAGGATGAAAGTTTGGAACATGGGCAATCATTTCCTGGAGATGGTAAATTTTCTATTGGAAGGCAGAATTAGAACATGAAATTTAAAGATGCTGCCTCTGCTGCTCAAGCAGCGACTGAGTCTGCAGAACATGGTGGCCTAGCTGCCAGAGCTGTTGTAGAACTTTCAAGGAAATATTGTGTTTATGTTGGTGGTTCATGCCACTTTGATTTCAAGGATGAAAGGTTGGAAAATGGGAAATCATTTCCTGGAGAAGGTAATGGTAATTTTTCTGCTGGCAGGCAGAATTGGAACATGAAATTTATGATGCTACCTCTGCTGCTCAAGCAGCGGCTGAGTTTGCAGAACATGCAAGCCTAGCTGCCAGAGCTGTTGTAGAACTTTCAAGGCAATATTGTGTTGATGATGGTGGTTCATGCCACTTAGGTTTCAAGGATGAAAGTTTGGAACATGGGCAATCATTTCCTGGAGATGGTAATGGTAATTTTTCTGTTGGCAGGTAGAAATGGAACATGAAATTTAAGGAGGCTATCTCTGCTGCTGAAGCAGCGGCTGAGTTTGCAGAACATCGTGGCCTAGCTGCCAGAGCTGTTGTAGAACTTTCAAGGAAATATTGTGTTGATGTTGGTGGTTCATGCCACTTAGGTTTCAAGGATGAAAGGTTGGAACATGGGCAATCATTTCCTGGAGATGGTAATGGTAATTTTTCTGCTGGCAGGCAGAATTGGAACATGAAATTTATGATGCTACCTCTGCTGCTCAAGTAGCGGCTGAGTTTGCAGAACATGCAAGCCTAGCTGCCAGAGCTGTTGTAGAACTTTCAAGGCAATATTGTGTTGATAATGGTGGTTCATGCCACTTAGGTTTCAAGGATGAAAGGTTGGAACATGGGCAATAATTTCCTGGAGATGGAAAATTTTCTATTGGAAGGCAGAATTAGAACATGAAATTTAAAGATGCTACCTCTGCTGCTCAAGCAGCGACTGAGTTTGCTGAACATGGTGTCCTAGCTGCCAGAGCTGTTGTAGAACTTTCAAG
>NW_027174711.1:0-119666 GCF_000390325.3 Nicotiana tomentosiformis | reverse complement strand
CGGAAGGCGTGGGCTATAACACACAAAAATATGGGAATCGCGCGGAATTCTAGTTGTTTGGCCGAAAAACGCAAAAAATGAGGAACGATCATGGCGAGGTGGTTACTATGGTTCCTTAGGTCGTATTTGATGTCCCCAAAAATTTTTAGGCGATCGGGGTTCGGGGTTCCCGGGACCCCTTGGAAGGCGTGGGCACACGAAAATATGGAAATCGCGCGGAATTCTAGTTTTTTGGCTGAAAAATGCAAAAGACTAGGAACGATCATGGCTGGGTGGTGACTATGGTTCCTTAGGTCGTATTTGATAGTCCGAAAAATTTTTAGGCGATCCGGATCAGGGGGCCCGACCCACTCGGAAGGCGTGGGCTATAACACACAAAAATATGGGAATCGCACGAAATTCTAGTTGTTTGGCCGAAAAACGCAAAAAATGAGGAACGACCATGGCGGGGTGGTTACTATGGTTCCTTAGGTCATATTTGATGGCTCGGAAAATATTTAGGCGACCGGGGTTCGGGGTTCCCGGGACCCCTTGGAAGGCGTGGGCTAATGCACACGAAAATATGGAAATCGCGCGGAATTCTAGTTTTTTGGCTGAAAAATGCAAAAGACTAGGAACGATCATGGCGGGGCGGTGACTATGGTTCCTTAGGTCGTATTTGATAGTCCGGAAAATTTTTAGGCGATCCGACTCCAGGGGTCCCGACCCACTCGGAAGGCGTGGGCGATAGCACACAAAAATATGGGAATCGGGCGGAATTCTAGTTTTTTGGCCAAAAATGCAAAAAATGAGGAACGATCATGGCGAGGCGGTGACTATGGTTCCTTAGGTCCTAATTGATGGCCCAAAAATTTTTTAGGCGATCCGAGTCCGGCGGCCCGGCCCACTCGGAAGGCGTGGGCAATAGCACACAAAAATATGGTAATCGAGCGGAATTCTAGTTTTTTGGCCGAAAAACGCAATAAATGAGGAACGATCATGGCTGGGCGGTGACTATGGTTCCTTAGGTTGTATTTGATTGCCCGGAAAATTTTTAGGCGATCGGGGTCCGCGCCTCTTGGGACCACTCGTAATGCGTGGGTATAGCATACGAAAATATGGGAATCGGGCGAAATTCTAGGTCTTTTTCAGTAACATGCAAAAAATGTGGAAAGATCTTGGCAGGGCGGTGACTATGGTTCCTTTGGTCTTATTTGATAGTCCGGAAAAATATTAGGCGATATGGGTCCGGTGGTCCCGGGACCACTCGGAAGGCGTGGGCTATATAACACACAAAAATATGGGAATCACGCGGAATTCTAGTTGTTTGGCCAAAAACGCAAAAAATGAGGAACGATCATGGCGGGGCGGATACTATGGTTCCTTAGGTCGTATTTGATAGTCCGGAAAAATTTTAGGCGATAGGGGTCAGGAGGTCCCGGGACCACTCGGAAGGCGTGGGCTATAACACACAAAAATATGGGAATCGCGCGGAATTCTAGTTGTTTGGCCGAAAAACGCAAAAAATGAGGAACGATCATGGCGGGGTGGTTACTATGGTTCCTTAGGTCATATTTGATGGCCCCAAAATTTTTTAGGCGATCGGGGTTCGGGGTTCCAGGGACCCCTTGGAAGGCGTGGGCACACGAAAATATGGAAATCGTGCAGAATTCTAGTTTTTTGGCTGAAAAATGCAAAAGACTAGGAACGATCATGGCGGGGCAGTGACTATGGTTCGTTAGGTTGTATTTGATAGTCCGGAAAAGTTTTAGGCGATCCGGCTCAGGGGGTCCCGACCCACTCGGAAGGCGTGGGCTATAGCACACAAAAATATGGGAATCGGGTGGAATTCTAGTTTTTTGGCCAAAAAATGCAAAAAATGAGGAACGATCATGGCTGGGCGGTGACTATGGTTCCTTAGGTCGTATTTGATAGTCCGGAAAATTTTTAGGCGATCCGGCTCCGGGGGGCCCGACCCACTCGGAAGGTGTGGGCGATAGCACACAAAAATATGGGAATCAGGCGGAATTCTAGTTTCTTTGCCAAAAAATGCAAAAACTGATGAACGATCATGGCGAGGCAGTGACTATGGTTCCTTAGGTCCTAATTGATGGCCCGAAACTTTTTTAGGCGATCCGAGTCCGGCGGCCCGGCCCACTCGGAAGGCGTGGGCAATAGCACACAAAAATATGGTAATCGAGCAGAATTCTAGTTTTTTGGCCGAAAAACGCAATAAATGAGGAACGATCATGGTGGGGCGGTTACTATGGTTCCTTAGGTCGTATTTGACAGCCCGGAAAAATTTTAGGCGATCGGGGTCCGGGGGTCCCGGAACCACTTGGAAGGGTGGGCTGCACACAAAAATATTGTAATCGGGCGGAATTCTAGTTTTTTGGCCGAAAAACGCAACAAATGTGGAATGATCATGGCTGGGCGGTGACTATGGTTCCTTAGGTCGTATTTGATAGTCCGGAAAAATTTTAGGCGATAGGGGTCCGCGGCTCTTGGGACCACTCGGAATGCGTGGGTATAGCACACGAAAATATGGGAATCGGGCGAAATTCTAGGTCTTTTTCAGTAACATGCAAAAAATGTGGAAAGATCTTGGCAGGGCGGTGACTATGGTTCCTTTGGTCTTATTTGATAGTCCGGAAAAATATTAGGCGATAGGGGTCCGGAGGTCCCGGGACCACTCGGAAGGCGTGGGCTATAACACACAAAAATATGGGAATCGCGCGGAATTCTAGTTGTTTGGCCGAAAAACGCAAAAAATGAGGAACGATCATGGCGGGGCGGATACTATGGTTCCTTAGGTCGTATTTGATAGTCCGGAAAAATTTTAGGCGATAGGGGTCAGGAGGTCCCGGGACCACTCGGAAGGCGTGGGCTATAACACACAAAAATATGGGAATCGCGCGGAATTCTAGTTGTTTGGCCGAAAAACGCAAAAAATGAGGAACGATCATGGCGGGGTGGTTACTATGGTTCCTTAGGTCGTATTTGATGGCCCCAAAAATTTTTAGGCGATCGGGGTTCCCGGGACCCCTTAGAAGGCGTGGGCTAAAGCACATGAAAATATGGAAATCGCACGTAATTCTAGTTTTTTGGCTGAAAAACGCAAAAGACTAGAAACGATCATGGCGGGGCGGTGACTATGGTTACTTAGGTCGTATTTGATAGTCCGGAAAATATTTAGGCGATCCGGCTCCGGGGGCCCGACCCACTCGGAAGGCGTGGGCGATAGAACACAAAAATATGGGAATCGGACGGAATTCTAGTTTTTTGACCAAAAAATGCAAAAAATGAGGAACGATCATGGCGAGGCGGTGACTATGGTTCCTTAGGTCCTAATTGATGGCCCGAAAAGTTTTTAGGCGATCCGAGTCCGGCGGCCCGGCCCACTCGGAAGGCGTGGGCAATAACACACAAAAATATGGTAATCGAGCGGAATTCTAGTTTTTTGGCCGAAAAACGCAATAAATGAGGAACGATCATGGCAGGGCAGTGACTATGGTTCCTTAGGTCGTATTTGATGGCTCGGAAAATTTTAGGCCATTGAGGTCCACGTCTCCCGGGACCACTCGCAAGGCGTAAGCTATAGCACACGAAAATATGCAAATCGCGCGGAGTTCCAGTTTTTTGGCCGAAAAATGCAAAGCATTTGGAACGATCATGGTGGGGCGGTGACTATGGTACCTTAGGTAGTATTTGATAGTCCGAAAAAATTTTAGGCGATCGGGGTCTGCGGCTCCCCGGACCACTTGGAAGGCATGGTATAGCACACGAAAATATGGGAATCAGGCGGAATTCTAGTTTTTTGGCCGAAAAATGCAATAAATGAGGAACGATCATGGCGGGGCGGTGACTATGGTTCCTTAGGTCGTATTTGATGGCCCGGAAAATTTTAGGCGATCGGGGTCCACGGCTCCCGGGACCACTCGCAAGGCGTAAGCTATAGCACACGAAAATATGCAAATCGCGCGGAGTTCTAGTTTTTTGGCCGAAAAATGCAAAGCATTTGGAACGATCATGGTGGGGCGGTGACTATGGTACCTTAGGTAGTATTTGATAGTCCAAAACAATTTTAGGCGATCGGGGTCTGCGGCTCCCCGGACCACTTGGAAGGTGTGGTATAGCACACGAAAATATGGGAATCGGGCGGAATTCTAGTTTTTTGGCCGAAAAATGCAAAAAATGAGAAACGATGATGGCGGGGCGGTTACTATGGTTCCTTAGGTCGTATTTGACGGCTCGGAAAAATTTTAGGCGATCGGGGTCCGGGGGTCCCGGAACCAGGGCAATAGCACACAAAAATATTGTAATCGGGCGGAATTCTAGTTTTTTGGCCGAAATATGCCACAAATGAGGAATGATCATGGCTGGGCGGTGACTATGGTTCCTTAGGTCTTATTTGATCGTACGAAAAAATTTTAGGCGATAGGGGTCCGGAGGTCCCGGGACCACTCGGAAGGTGTGGGCTATAACACACAAAAATATGGGAATCGCAAAAAACTATTTGTTTGGCCGAAAAACGCAAACAATAAGGAACGATCATGGCGGGGAGGATACTATGGTTCCTTAGGTCGTCTTTGATTGCCCGAAAAAATTTTTAGGCGATCGGGGTCCGCAGCTCTTGGGACCACTCGGAATGCGTGGGTATAGCACATGAAAATATGGGAATCGTGCGAAATTCTAGGTCTTTTTCAGTAACATGCAAAAAATGTGGAAAGATCTTGGCAGGGTGGGGACTACGGTTCCTTTGGTCTTATTTGATAGTCCGGAAAAATATTAGGCGATAGGGGTCCGGAGGTCCCGGGACCACTCGGAAGGCGTGGGCTATAACACACAAAAATATGGGAATCGTGCGGAATTCTAGTTGTTTGGCCGAAAAATGCAAAAAATGAGGAACGATCATGGCGGGGCGGATTCTATGGTTCCTTAGGTCGTATTTGATAGTTCGGAAAAATTTTAGGCGATAGGGGTCAGGAGGTCCCGGGTCCACTCAGAAGGCGTGGGCTATAACACACAAATATTTGGGAATCGCGCGGAATTCTAGTTCTTTGGCCGAAAAACGCAAAAAATGAGGAACGATCATGGCGGGGTGGTTACTATGGTTCCTTAGGTCGTATTTGATGGCCCCAAAAATTTTTAGGCGATCGGGGTTCGAGGTTCCCGGGACCCCTTGGAAGGCGTGGGCTAAAGCACACGAAAATATGGAAATCGCGCAGAATTCTAGTTTTTTGGCTGAAAAGCGCAAAAGACTAGGAACGATCATGGCGGGGCGGTGACTATGGTTCCTTAGGTCGTATTTGATAGTCTGGAAAATTTTTAGGCGATCCGGCTCCGGGGGGCCCGACCCACTCGGAAGGCGTGGGCGATAGCACACAAAAATATGGGAATCGGGTAGAATTCTAGTTTTTTGGCCAAAAAATGCAAAAAATGAGGAATGATCATGGCGAGGCGGTGACTATGGTTCCTTAGGTCCTAATTGATGACCTGAAATATTTTTAGGCGATCCGAGTCCGACGGCCCGACCCACTTGGAAGGCGTGGGCAATAGCTCATAAAAATATGGTAATCGAGCGGAATTCAAGTGTTTTGGCCGAAAAACGCAATAAATGAGGAACGATTATGGCGGGGTGGTGACTATGGTTCCTTAGGTCGTATTTGATGGCCCGAAAAAATTTAGGCGATCGGGGTCCACGGCTCCCGGGACCACTCGGAAGGCGTAAGCTATAGCACACGAAAATATGCAAATCGCGCGGAGTTCTAGTTTTTTGGCCGAAAAATGCAAAGCATTTAGAACGATCATGGAGGGGCGGTGACTATGGTACCTTAGGTCGTATTTGATAGTCCGGAAAAATTTTAGGCGATCGAGGTCCGCGGCTCCCCGGACCACTTGAAAAGCGTGGTATAGTACACGAAAATATTGGAATCGGGCGTAATTGTAGTTTTTTGGCCGAAAAACGCAATAAATGAGGAACGATCATGGCGGGGCGGTGATTATGGTTCCATAGGTCGTATTTTTTGGCCCGGAAAATTTTAGGCGATCGGGGTCCATGGCTCCCGGGACCACTCGCAAGGCGTAAGCTATAGCACACGAAAATATGCAAATCGCGCGGAGTTCTAGTTTTTTAGCCGAAAAAAGCAAAGCATTTGGAACGATCATGGTGGGGCGGTGACTATGGTACCTTAGGTCGTATTTGATAGTCCGAAAATTTTTTAGGCGATCGGGGTCTGCGGCTCCCCGGACCACTTGGAAGGCGTGGTATAGCACACAAAAATATGGGAATCGGGCGGAATTCTAGTTTTTTGGCCGAAAAACGCAATAAATGGGGAACGATCATGGCGGTGCGGTGACTATGGTTCCTTAGGTCGTATTTGATGGCCCGTAAAATTTTAGGCGATCGGGGTCCACGGCTCCCGGGACCACTCGCAAGGCGTAAGCTATAGCACACGAAAATATGCAAATCGCGCGGAGTTCTAGTTTTTTGGCCGAAAAATGCAAAGTATTTGGAATGATCATGGTGGGGCAGTGACTATGGTACCTTAGGTCGTATTTGATAGTCCGAAAAAATTTTAGGCGATCGGGGTCTGCAGCTCCCTGGACCACTTGGAAGGCGTGGTATAGCACACGAAAATATGGGAATCGGGCAGAATTCTAGTTTTTTGGCCGAAAAATGCAAAAAATGAGTAACGATGATGGCGGGGCGGTTACTATGGTTCCTTAGGTCGTATTTGACGGCCCGGAAAAATTTTAGGCGATCGAGGTCCAGGGGTCCCGGAACCACTTGGAAGGGAGGGCAAAAGCACACAAAAATATTGTAATCGGGCGGAATTCTAGTTTTTTGGCCAAAAAATGCCAAAAATGAGGAACGATCATGGCGAGGTGGTGACTATGGTTCCTTAGGTCCTAATTGATGGCCTGAAACCTTTTTAGGCGATCCGAGTCCGGCGGCCCGACCCACTTGGAAGGCGTGGGCAATAGCTCACAAAAATATGGTAATCGAGCGGAATTCTAGTGTTTTGGCCGAAAAACGCAATAAATGAGGAACGATCATGGCGGGGTGGTGACTATGGTTCCTTAGGTCGTATTTGATGGCCCAGAAAATTTTAGGCGATCGGGGTCCACGGCTCCCGGGACCACTCGGAAGGCGTAAGCTATAGCACACGAAAATATGCAAATCGCGCGGAGTTCTAGTTGTTTTGCCGAAAAATGCAAAGCATTTGGAACGATCATGGAGGGGCGGTGACTATGGTACCTTAGGTCGTATTTGATAGTCCGGAAAAATTTTAGGCGATCGGGGTCCGCGGCTCCCCGGACCACTTGGAAGGCGTGGTATAGTACACGAAAATATTGGAATCGGGCGTAATTGTAGTTTTTTTGCCGAAAAATGCAATAAATGAGGAACGATCATTGCGGGGCGGTGACTATGGTTTCTTAGGTCGTATTTGATAGTCCAGAAAAATTTTAGACGATAGGGGTCCAGAGTTCCCGGGTTCACTTGGAAGGCGTGGGCTATAAGACACGAAAATATGGGAATCGCGCGGAATTCTAGTTTTTTGGCCGAAAAACGGAAAAAACTAGGAACGATCATGGCTGGGCGGTGACAATGGTTCCTTAGGTCTTATTTGATAGTACGGAAAAATTTTAGGCGATAGGGGTCCGGAGACCCGGGACAACTCGGAAGGCGTGGGCTATAACACACAAAAATATGGGATAGCGCGGAATTCTAGTTGTTTGGCCGAAAAAAGCAAAAAATGAGGAACGATCATGGCGGGGCGGATACTATAGTTCCATAGGTCGTATTTGATAGTCCAAAAAAATTTTAGGCGATAGGGGTCCGGAGGTCCCGGGACCGCTCGGAAGGTGTGGGCTATAACACACAAAAATATGGGAATCGCGCGGAATTCTAGTTGTTTGGCCGAAAAATGCAAAAAATTAGGAACAATCATGGCGGGGTGGTTACTATGGTTCCTTAGGTCGTATTTGATTGCCCGGAAAAATTTTAGGCGATCGGGGTTCGGGGTTCCCGGGACCCCTTGGAAGGCGTGGGCTAAAGCACACGAAGATATGGAAATCGTGCGAAATTTTAGTTTTTTGGCAGAAAAACGCAAAAGACTAGGAACGATCATGGCGGGGAGGTGACTATGGTTCCTTAGGTCGTATTTGATAGTCCGGAAAATTTTTAGGCGATCCGGCTCCGGGGGCCCGACCCACTCGGAAGGCGTGGGCGATAGCACACAAAAATATTGGAATCGTGCGGAATTATAGTTTTTTGGCCAAAAATGCAAAAAATGAGGAACGATCATGGCGAGGCGGTGACTATGGTTCCTTAGGTCCACATTGATGACCCGAAAATATTTTAGGCGATCCGAGTCTGGCGGTTCGGCCCACTCGGAAGGCGTGGGCAATAGCACACAAAAATATGGTAATCGAGCGGAATTATAGTTTTCTGGCAGAAAAATGCAATAAATGAGGAACGATCATGGCGGGTCGATGACTATGGTTCCTTAGGTCGTATTTGATGGCCCGGAAAATTTTAGGCGATCAAGGTCCACGGCTCCCGGGACCACTCAGAAGGCGTAAGCTATAGCACACTAAAATAAGCAAATCGCGCGGAGTTCTAGTTTTTTGGCCTAAAAATGCAAAGCATTTGGAACGATCATGGTGGGGCGGTGACTATGGTACCTTAGGTCGTATTTGATAGTCCGGAAAATTTTTAGGCGATCGGGGTCTGCGGCTCCCCGGACCACTTGGAAGGCGTGGGTATAGCACACGTAAATATGGGAATCGGGCGTAATTCTAGTTTTTTGGCCGAAAAACACAACAAATGAGGAATGATCATGGCTGGGCGGTGACTATGATTCCTTAGGTCGTATTTGATAGTCCAGAATAATTTTAGACGATAGGGGTCCAGAGTTCCCGGGTTCACTTGGAAGGCATGGGCTATAAGACACGAAAATATGGGAATCACGCGAAATTCTAGTTTTTTGGCCGAAAAACGGAAAAAACTAGGAACGATCATGGCTGGGCGGTGACAATGGTTCCTTAGGTCTTATTTGATAGTACGGAAAAATTTTAGGCGATAGGGGTCCGGAGACCCGGGACCACTCGGAAGGCGTGGGCTATAACACACAAAAATATGGGATAGCGCGGAATTCTAGTTGTTTGGCCGAAAAACGCAAAAAATGAGGAACGATCATGGCGGGGCGGATACTATAGTTCCTTAGGTCGTATTTGATAGTCCAAAAATATTTTAGGCGATAGGGGTCCGGAGGTCCCGGGACCGCTCGGAAGGTGTGGGCTATAACACACAAAAATATGGGAATCGCGCGGAATTCTAGTTGTTTGGCCGAAAAATGCAAAAAATGAGGAATGATCATGGCGTGGCGGATACTATCGTTCCTTAGGTCGTATTTGATAGTCCGGAAAAATATTAGGCGATAGGGGTCAGGAGGTCCTGGGACCACTCGGAAGGCTTGGGCTATAACACACAAAAATATAGGAATCGCGCGGAATTCTAGTTGTTTGGCCGAAAAATGCGAAAAATGAGGAATGATCATGGCGGGGTGGTTACTATGATTCCTTAGGTCATATTTGATGGCCCGGAAAATTTTTAGGCGATCGGGGTTCGGGGTTCCCGGGACCCCTTGGAAGGCGTGGGCTAAAGCACACGAAAATATGGAATTCGCGCGGAATTCTAGTTTTTTGGCAGAAAAACGCAAAAGACTAGGAACGATCATGGCGGGGCGGTGATTATGGTTCCTTAGATCGTATTTGATAGTCCGGAAAATTTTTAGGCGATCCGGCTCCGGGGGGCCCGACCTACTCGGAAGGCGTGGGCGATAGCACACAAAAATATGGGAATCGGGCAGAATTCTAGTTTTTTGGCCAAAAAATGCAAAAAATGAGAAACGAGGATGGCAGGGTGGTTACTATGGTTCCTTAAGTCGTATTTGACGGCCCGGAAAAATTTTAGGTGATCGGGGTCCGGGGGTCCCAGAACCACTTGGAAGGGTGGGCAATAGCACACAAAAATATTGTAATCGGGCGGAATTCTAGTTTTTTGGCAGAAAAACGCAACAAATGAGGAATGATCATGGCTGGGCGGTGACTATGGTTCCTTAGGTCATATTTGATAGTCCGAAATTTTTTAGGCGATTGGGGTCCGGAGTTCCCGGGTTCACTTGGAAGGCGTGGGCTATAGGACACGAAAATATGGGAATCGCGCGGAATTCTAGTTTTTTGGCCGAAAAACGGAAACAACTAGGAACGATCATGGCTGGGCGGTGACTATGGTTCCTTAGGTATTATTTGATAGTCCGGAAAAATTTTAGGCGATAGGGGTCCGGAGACCCGGGACCACTCGGTAGGCATGGGCTATAACACATAAAAATATGGGATAGCGCGGAATTCTAGTTGTTTGGCCGAAAAATGCAAAAAATTAGGAACGATCATGGTGGGGCGGTGACTATGGTACCTTAGGTCGTATTTGATAGCCCGGAAAAATTTTAGGCGATCGGGGTCCGGGGGTCCCGGAACCACTTGGAAGGGTGGGCAATAGCACACAAAAATATTGTAATCGGGCGGAATTCTAGTTTTTTGGCCGAAAAACGCAACAAATGAGGAATGATCATGGCTGGGCGGTGACTATGGTTCCTTAGGTCGTATTTGATAGTCCGGAAAAATTTTAGGCGATAGGGGTCCGGAGTTCCCGGCTTCACTTGGAAGGTATGGGCTATAGGACACGAAAATATGGGAATCGCGCGGAATTCTAGTTTTTTGGCCGAAAAACGGAAAAATCTAGGAACGATCATGGCTGGGCGGTGACTATGGTTCCTTAGGTCGTATTTGAAAGTCCAAAAAATTTTTAGGCGATAGGGGTCCGGAGGTCCCGGGACCACTCGGAAGGTGTGGGCTATAACAAACAAAAATATGGGAATCGCGCGGAAATCTAGTTGTTTGGCCGAAAAACGCAAAAATTGAGGAACGATCATAGCATGGCGGATACTATTGTTCCTTAGGTTGTATTTGATAGTCCGGAAAAATATTAGGTGATAGGGGTCAGGAGGTCCCGGGACCACTCGGAAGGCGTGGGCTATAACACACAAAAATATAGGAATCGCGCGGAATTCTAGTTGTTTGGCCGAAAAACGGAAACGATCATGGCGGGGCGGATACTATGGTTCCTTAGGTCGTATTTGATTGCCCAGAAAAATATTAGGCAATAGGGGTCAGGAGGTCCCGGGACCCCTTGGAAGGCGTGGGCTAAAGCACACGAAAATATGGAAATCGCGCGGAATTCTAGTTTTTTGGCTGAAAAACGCAAAAGACTAGGAACGATCAGGGCGGGGAGGTGACTATGGTTCCTTAGTTCGTATTTGATAGTCCAGAAAATTTTTAGGCGATTCGGCTCCAGGGGGCCCGACCCACTCGGAAGGCGTGGGCGATAGCACACAAAAATATTTGAATCGGGCGGAATTATAGTTGTTTTGCCAAAAAATGCAAAAAATGAGGAACGATCATGGCGAGGCGGTGACTATGGTTCCTTAGGTCCACATTGATGGCCCGAAAAATTTTTAGGTGATCCGAGTCTGGCGGCCCGGCCCACTCGGAAGGCGTGGGCAATAGCACATAAAAATATGGTAATCGAGCGGAATTCTAGTTTTTTGGCCGAAAAATGCAATAAATGAGGAACGATCATGGCGGGGCGATGACTATGGTTCCTTAGGTCGTATTTGATGGCCCAAAAAATTTTAGGCGATCAAGGTCCACGGCTCCCGGGACCACTCGGAAGGCATAAGCTATAGCACACGAAAATATGCAAATCGCGCGGAGTTCTAGTTTTTTGGCCGAAAAATGCAAAGCATTTGGAACGATCATGGTGGGGCGGTGACTATGGTACCTTAGGTCGTATTTGATAGTCCGGAAAAATTTTAGGCGATCGGGGTCTGCGGCTCCCCGGACCACTTGGAAGGCGTGGGTATAGCACACGAAAATATGGGAATTGGGCGTAATTCTAGTTTTTTGGCTGAAAAATACAAAAAATGAGAAACGATGATGGCGGGGCGGTTACTATGGTTCCTTAGGTCGTATTTGATAGCCCGGAAAAATTTTAGGCGAACGGGGTCCGGGGGTCCCGGAACCACTTGGAAGGGTGGGCAATAGCACACAAAAATATTGTAATCGGGCGGAATTCTAGTTTTTGGCCGAAAAACGCAACAAATGAGGAATGATCATGGCTGGGCGGTGACTATGGTTCCTTAGGTCGTATTTGATAGTCCGGAAAAATTTTAGATGATAGGGGTCCAGAGTTCCCGGGTTTACTTGGAAGGCGTGGGCTATAAGACACGAAAATATGGGAATCGCGCGGAATTCTAGTTTTTTGGCCGAAAAACGGAAAAAACTAGGAACGATCATGGCTGGGCGGTGACTATGGTTCCTTAGGTCTTATTTGATAGTCCAGAAAAATTTTAGGCGATAGGGGTCCGGAGACCCGGGACCACTCGGAAGGCGTGGGCTATAACACACAAAAATATGGGATAGCGCGGAATTCTAGTTGTTTGGCCGAAAAATGCAAAAAATGAGGAACGATCATGGCGGGGCGGATACTATGGTTCCTTAGGTCGTATTTGATAGTCCGGAAAAATTTTAGGCGATAGGGGTCCGGAGGTCCCGGGACCGCTCGTAAGGTGTGGGCTATAACACACAAAAATATGGGAATCGCGCGAAATTCTAGTTGTTTGGCCGAAAAACGCAAAAAATGAGGAACGATCATGGCGTGGCGGATACTATCGTTCCTTAGGTCGTATTTGATAGTCCGGAAAAATATTAGGCGATAGGGGTCAGGAGGTCCCGGGACCACTTGGAAGGCTTGGGCTATAACACACAAAAATATAGGAATCGCGCGAAATTCTAGTTGTTTGGCCGAAAAACGCAAAAAATGAGGAACGATCATGGCGGAGTGGTTACTATGATTCCTTAGGTCGTATTTGATGGCCCGGAAATTTTTTAGGCGATCGGGGTTCGGGGTTCCCGGGACCCCTTGGAAGGCGTGGGCTAAAGCACATGGAGATATGGAAATCGCGCGGAATTCTAGTTTTTTGGCAGAAAAACGCAAAAGACTAGGAACGATCATGGCGGGGCGGTGATTATGGTTCCTTAGGTCGTATTTGATAGTCCGGAAAATTTTTAGGCGATCCGGCTCCGGGGGCCCGACCCACTCGGAAGGCGTGGGCGATAGCACACAAAAATATGGGAATCGGGCGGAATTCTAGTTTTTTGGCCAAAAAATGCAAAAAATGAGGAACGATCATGGCGAGGCGGTGACTATGGTTCCTTAGGTCCTAATTGATGGCCCGAAAATGTTTTAGGTGATCCGAGTCCGGCGGCCCGGCCCACTCGGAAGACGTGGGCAATAGCACACAAAAATATGGTAATCGAGCGGAATTCTAGTTTTTTGGCCGAAAAACGCAATAAATGAGGAACGATCATGGCTGGGCGGTGACTATGGTTCCTTAGGTCATATTTGATGGCCCGGAAAATTTTAGGCGATCGGGGTCCACGGCTCCCGGGACCACTCGGAAGGCGTAAGCTATAGCACACTAAAATATGCAAATCGCGTGGAGTTCTAGTTTTTTGGCCGAAAAATACAAAGAATTTGGAATGATCATGGTGGGGCGGTGACTATGGTACCTTAGGTCGTATTTGATAGTCTGGAAAAATTTTAAGCGATTGGGGTCCGGAGACCCGGGACCACTCGCAAGGCGTGGGCTACAACACACAAAAATATGGGATCGCGCGGAATTCTAGTTGTTTCGCCGAAAAACGCAAAAAATGAGGAACGATCATGGCGGGGTGGTTACTATGGTTCCTTAGGTCGTATTTGATGGCCCGGAAATTTTTTTGGCGATCGGGGTTCGAGGTTTCCTGACCCCTTTGAAGGGTGGGCAATAGCACACAAAAATATTATAATCGGGCGGAATTCTAATTTTTTGGCCGAAAAACGCAACAATGAGGAGTGATCATGGCTGGGCGGTGACTATGGTTCCTTAGGTCGTATTTGATAGTCCGGAAAAATTTTAGGCGATAGGGGTCCGGAGTTCCCGGGTTCACTTGGATGATGTGGGCTATAGGACACGAAAATATGGGAATCGCGCGAAATTCTAGTATTTTGGCCGAAAAACGGAAAAAGCTAGGAACGATCATGGTTGGGAGGTGACTATGGTTCCTTAGGTCTTATTTGATAGTCCGGAAAAATATTAGGCAATAGGGGTCCGGAGGTCCCGGGACCACTCGGAAGGCGAGGGCTATAACACACAAAAATATGGGAATCGCGCGGAATTCAAGTTATTTGGCCAAAAAACGCAAAAAATGAGGAACGATCATGGCGGGGCGGATACTATGGTTCCTTAGGTCGAATTTGATAGTCCGGAAAAATTTTAGGCGATAGGGGTCCGGAGGTCCCGGGACCACTCGGAAGGTGTGGGCTATAACACACAAAAATATGGGAATCGTGCGAAATTCTAGTTGTTTGGCCGAAGAATGCAAAAAATAGGGAACGATCATGGCAGGGAGGATACTATGGTTCCTTAGGTCGTATTTAATTGCCCGAAAAAATTTTAGGCGATCGGGGTCCGCGGCTCTTGGGACCACTCGGAATGCGTGGGTATAGCACATGAAAATATGGGAATCGGGCGAAATTCTAGGTCTTTTTCAGTAACATGCAAAAAATGTGGAAAGATCTTGGCAGGGCGGTGACTATGGTTCCTTTGGTCTTATTTTATAGTCCGGAAAAATATTAGGCGATAGGGGTCCGGAGGTCCCGGGACCACTCGGAAGGCGTGGGCTATAACACACAAAAATATGGGAATCGCGCGGAATTCTAGTTGTTTAGCCGAAAAACGCAAAAAATGAGGAACGATCATGGCGGGGCGGATACTATGATTCCTTAGGTCGTATTTGATAGTCCGGAAAAATTTAAGGCGATAGGGGTCAGGAGGTCCCGGGACCACTCGGAAGGCGTGGGCTATAACACACAAAAATATGGGAATCGCGCGGAATTCTAGTTGTTTGGCCGAAAAATGAAAAAAATGAGGAACGATCATGGCGGGGTGGTTACTATGGTTCCTTAGGTTGTATGTGATGGCCCCGAAAATTTTTAGGCTATCGGGGTTCTGGGTTCCCCGGACCCCTTGGAAGGCGTGGGCTAAAGCATACGAAAATATGGAAATCGCGCGGAATTCTAGATTTTTGGCTGAAAAACGCAAAATACTAGGAACGATCATGGCGGGGCGGTGACTATGGTTCCTTAGGTTGTATATGATAGTCCGGAAAAGTTTTAGGCGATCCGGCTCCGGGGGTCCCGACCCACTCGGAAGGCGTGGGCTGTAGCACACAAAAATATGTGAATCGGGCGGAATTCTGGTTCTTTGGCCAAAAAATGCAAAAAATTAGGAACGATCATGGCTGGGCGGTGACTATGGTTCCTTAGGTCGTATTTGATGGCCCTAAAAATTTTTAGGCGATAGGGGTCCGGAGGTCCCGGGACCGCCCGGAAGGTGTGGGCTATAACACACAAAAATATGGGAATCGCGCAGAATTCTAGTTGTTTGGCCGAAAAATGCTAAATATAAGGAACGATCATGGCGGGGCAGATACTATGGTTCCTTAGGTTATATTTGATTGCCCGAAAAAATTTTAGGCGATCGGGGTCCGCGACTCTTGGGACCATTCGGAATGCGTGGGTATAGCACACGAAAATATGGGGATCGGGCGAAATTCTAGGTCTTTTTCAGTAACATGCAAAAAATGTGGAAAGATCTTGGCAGGGCGGTGACTATGGTTCCTTTGGTCTTATTTGATAGTCCGGAAAAATTTTAGGCGATAGGGGTCAGGAGGTCCCAGGACCACTCGGAAGGCGTGGGCTATAACACACAAAAATATGGGAATCGCGCGGAATTCTAGTTGTTTGGCCGAAAAACGCAAAAAATGAGGAACGATCATGGCGGGGTGGTTACTATGGTTCCTTAGGTCGTATTTGATGGCCCCGAAAATTTTTAGGCGATCGGGGTTCGGGGTTCCCGGGACCCCTTGGAAGGCGTGGGCTAAAGCACACGAAAATATGGAAATCGCGCAGAATTCTAGTTTTTTGTCTGAAAAACGCAAAAGACTAGGAAAGATCATGGCGGGGCGGTGACTATGGTTCATTAGGTCGAATTTGATAGTCCGAAAAATTTTTCGGCGATCTGGCTCCGGGGGGCCCGACCCACTCGGAAGGCGTGGGCGATAGCACACAAAAATATGGGAATCGGGTGGAATTCTAGTTTTTTGGCCAAAAAATGCAAACAATGAGGAACGATCATGACGAGGCGGTGACTATGTTTCCTTAGGTCCTAATTGATGGCCCGAAAATTTTTTAGGCGATCCGAGTCCGGCGGCCCGGCCCACTCGGAAGGCGTGGGCAATAGCACACAAAAATATGGTAATCGAGCAGAATTCTAGTTTTTTGGCAGAAAAATGCAATAAATGAGGAACGATCATGGCGGGGCGGTTACTATGGTTCCTTAGGTCGTATTTGACGGCACGGAAAAATTTTAGGCGATCGGGGTCCGGGGGTCCCGGAACCACTTGGAAGGATGGGCAATAGCACACAAAAATATTGTAATCGGGCGGAATTCTAGTTTTTTGGCCGAAAAACGCAACAAATGAGGAATGATCATAGCTGGGCGGTGACTATGGTTCCTTAGGTCGTATTTGATAGTCCGGAAATATTTTAGGCGATAGGGGTCCGGAGTTCCCGGGTTCACTTGGAAGGCGTGGGCTATAGGACACGAAAATATGGGAATCGCGTGGAATTCTAGTTTTTTGGCCGAAAAATGGAAAAAACTAGGAACGATCATGGCTGGGCGGTGACTATGGTTCCTTAGGTCTAATTTGATAATCCAGAAAAATTTTAGGCGATAGGGGTCTGGAGACCCGGGACCACTCGGAAGGCGTGGGCTATACTATAACACACAAAAATATGGGATAGCGCGGAATTCTAGTTGTTTGGCCGAAAAACGCAAAAAATGAGGAACGATCATGGCGGGGCGGATACTATGGTTCCTTAGGTCGTATTTGATAGTCCGAAAAAAATTTAGGCGATAGGGGCCAGGAGGTCCCGGGACCACTCGGAAGGCGTGGGCTATAACACACAAAAATATGGGAATCTCGCGGAATTCTAGTTGTTTGGCCGAAAAACGTAAAAAATGAGGAACGATCATGGCGGGGTGGTTACTATGGATCCTTAGGTCGTATTTGATGGCCCCAAAAATTTTTAGGCGATCGGGGTTCCCGGGACCCCTTAGAAGGCGTGGGCTAAAGCACATGAAAATATGGAAATCGCGCGGAATTCTAGTTTTTTTGCTGAAAAATGCAAAAGACTAGGAACGATCATGGCGGGGCGGTGACTATGGTTCCTTAGGTCGTATTTGATAGTCCGGAAAATTTTTAGGCGATTCGTCTATGGGGGGCCCGACCCACTCGGAAGGCGTGGGCGATAGCACACAAAAATATGGGAATCTGACGGAATTCTAGTTTTTTGACCAAAAAATGTAAAACATGATGAACAATCATGGCGAGGCGGTGACTATGGTTCCTTAGATCCTAATTGATGGCCCGAAAAGTTTTTAGGCGATCCGAGTCCGGCGGCCCGGCCCACTAGGAAGGCGTGGGCAATAACACACAAAAACATGGTATTCGAGCGGAATTCTAGTTTTTTGGCCGAAAAACGCAATAAATGAGGAACGATCATGGCGGGGCGGTGACTATGGTTCCTTAGGTCGTATTTGATGGCCCAGAAAATTTTAGGCGATCGGGGTCCACGTCTCCCGGGACCACTCGCAAGGCGTAAGCTATAGCACACGAAAATATTCAAATCGCGCGGAATTCTAGTTTTTTGGCCGAAAACTGCAAAGCATTTGGAACGATCATGGTGGGGCGGTGACTATGGTATCTTAGGTCGTATTTGATAGTCCGAAAAAATTTTAGGCGATCGGGGTCTGCGGCTCCCCGGACCACTTGGAAGGCGTGGTATAGCACACGAAAATATGGGAATCGGGCGGAATTCTAGTTTTTTGGCCGAAAAACGCAATAAATGAGGAACGATCATGGTGGGGTGGTGACAATGGTTCCTTAGGTCGTATTTAATGGCCCGGAAAATTTTAGGCGATCGGGGTCCACAGCTCCCGGGACCACTCGCAAGGCGTAAGCTATAGCACATGAAAATAGGCAAATCGTGCGGAGTTCTAGTATTTTGGCCGAAAAATGCAAAGCATTTGGAACGATCATGGTGGGGCGGTGACTATGGTACCTTAGGTCGTATTTGATGGTCCGAAAAAAATTTAGGCGATCGAGGTCTGCGGCTCCCCGGACCACTTGGAAGGCGTGGTATAGCACACGAAAATATGGAAATCGGGCGGAATTTTAGTTTTTTGGCCGAAAAATGCAAAAAATGAGAAACGATGATGGCGGGGCGGTTACTATGGTTCCTTATGTCGTATTTGACGGCCAGGAAAAATTTTAGGCGATCGGGGTCCGGGGGTTCCGGAACCACTTGGAAGGGAGGGCAATAGCACACAAAAATATTGTAATCGGGCGAAATTCTAGTTTTTTGGCCGAAAAACGCCACAAATGAGGAATGATCATGGCTGGGCGGTGACTATGGTTCCTTAGGTCTTATTTGATAGTCTGAAAAAATTTTAGGCGATAGGGGTCCGGAGGTCCCGGGACCACTCTGAAGGTGTGGGCTAAAACACACAAAAATATGGGAATCGCGCGAAATTCTAGTTGTTTGGCCGAAAAACGCAAACAATAAGGAACGATCATGGCGGGGAGGATACTATGGTTCCTTAGGTCGTATTTGATTGCCCGAAAAATTTTTAGGCGATCGGGGTCCGCAGCTCTTGGGACCACTCGGAATGCGTGGGTATAGCACACGAAAATATGGGAATCGTGCGAAATTCTAGGTCTTTTTCAGTAACATGCACAAAATGTGGAAAGATCTTGGCAGGGTGGTGACTATGGTTCCTTTGGTCTTATGTGATAGTCCGGAAAAATATTAGGCGATAGGGGTCCGGAGGTCCCGGGACCACTCGGAAGGCGTGGGCTATAACACACAAAAATATAGGAATCGCGCGGAATTCTAGTTGTTTGGCCGAAAAACGCAAAAAATGAGGAACGATCATGGCGGGGTGGTTACTATGGTTCCTTAGGTCGTATTTGATGGCCCCGAAAATTTTTAAGCTATCGGGGTTCGGGGTTCCCGGGACCCCTTGGAAGGCGTGGGCTATAGCACACGAAAATATGGAAATCGCGCAGAATTCTAGTTTTTTGTCTGAAAAACGCAAAAGACTAGGAACGATCATGGCGGGGCGATGACTATAGTTCCTTAGGTCGTATTTGATAGTCCGGAAAATTTTTAGGCGATCCGGCTCCGGGGGGCCCGACCCACTCGGAAGGCGTGGGCGATAGCACACAAAAATATGGGAATCGGGTGGAATTCTAGTTTTTTGGCCAAAAAATGAGGAACGATCATGGCGAGGCGGTGAATATGGTTCCTTAGGTCCTAATTGATGGCCTGAAAGTTTTTTAGGCGATCCGAGTCCGGCGGCCCGGCCCACTCGGAAGGCGTGGGCAATAGCTCACAAAAATATGGTAATCGAGCGGAATTCTAGTTTTTTGGCCGAAAAACGCAATAAATGAGGAACGATCATGGTGGGGCAGTGACTATGGTTCCTTAGGTCGTATTTGATGGCCCGGAAAATTTTAGGCGATCGGGGTCCACGGCTCCCGGGACCACTCGGAAGGCGTAAGCTATAGCACACGAAAATATGCAAATCGCGCGGAGTTCTAGTTTTTGGCCGAAAAATGCAAAGCATTTGGAACGATCATGGAGGGGCGGTGACTATGGTACCTTAGGTCGTATTTGATAGTCCGGAAAAATTTTAGGCGATCGGGGTCCGCGGCTCCCCGGACCACTTGGAAGGCGTGGTATAGCACACGAAAATATTGGAATCGGGCGTAATTCTAGTTTTTTGGCCGAAAAATGCAAAAGATGAGAAACGATGATGGCTGGGTGGTTACTATGGTTCCTTAGGTCGTATTTGATGGCCCGGAAAAAATTTTGGCGATCGGGGTCCGGGGGTCCCGGAACCACTCGGAATGCGTGGGTATAGCACACAAAAATATTGGAATCGGGCGGAATTCTAGTTTTTGGCCGAAAAACGCCACAAATGAGGAATGATCATGGCTGGGCGGTGACTATGGTTCCTTAGGTCTTATTTGATAGTCCGAAAAAATTTCAGGCGATAGGGGTCCGGAGGTCCCGGGACCACTTGTAAGGTGTGGGCTATAACACACAAAAATATGGGAATCGCGCCAAATTCTAGTTGTTTGGCCGAAAAACGCAAAAAATGAGGAACGATCATGGCGGGGTGGTTACTATGGTTCCTTAGGTCGTATTTGATGGCCCCGAAAATTTTTAGGCGATCGGGGTTCGGGGTTCCCGGGACCCCTTGGAAGGCGTGGGCTAAAGCACACGAAAATATGGAAATCGCGCAGAATTCTAGTTTTTTATCTGAAAAACGCAAAAGACTAGGAAAGATCATGGCTGGGCGGTGACTATGGTTCCTTAGGTCGTATTTGATAGTCCGGAAAAATTTTAGGCGATAGGGGTCCGGAGTTCCCGGGTTCACTTGGAAGGCATGGGCTATAGGACACGAAAATATGGGAATCGCGCGGAATTCTAGTTTTTTGGCCGAAAAACGGAAAAAACTAGGAACGATCATAGCTGGGCGGTGACTATGGTTCCTTAGAACTTATTTGATAGTCCGGAAAAATTTTAGGCGATAGGGGTCTGGAGACCCAGGACCACTCGGAAGGCGTGGGCTATACCACACAAAAATATGGGAATCGGGCGGAATTCTAGTTGTTTGGCCGAAAAATGCAAAAAATGAGGAACGATCATGGCGGGGCGGATACTATGGTTCCTTAGGTCGTATTTCATAGTCCGGACAAATTTTAGGCGATAGGGGTCAGGAGGTCCCGCGACCACTCGGAAGGCGTAAGCTATAGCACACTATAATATGCAAATCGCGCGGAGTTCTAGTTTTTTGGCCAAAAAATGCAAAGCATTTCGAACGATCATGGTGGGGCGGTGACTATGGTACCTTAGGTCGTTTTTGATAGTCCGGAAAAATTTTAGGCGATGGGGGTCCGCGGCTCCCCGGACCACTTGGAAGGCGTGGGTATAGCACACGAAAATATGGGAATCGGGCGTAGTTCTAGTTTTTTGGCCAAAAAATGCAAAAAATGAGAAACGATGATGGCGGGGCGGTTACTATGGTTCCTTAGGTAGTATTTGACGGCCCGCAAAATTTTTAGGCGATCGGGGTCCGGGGGTCCCGGAACCACTTGGAAGGGTGGGCAATAGCACACAAAAATGTTGTAATCGGGCGGAATTCTAGTTTTTTGGCCGAAAAATGCAACAAATGAGGAATGATCATGGCTGGGCGGTGACTATGGTTCCTTAGGTGGTATTTGATAGTCCGGAAAAATTTTAGGCGATAGGGGTCAGGAGGTCCCGGGACCACTCGGAAGGCGTGGGCTATAACACACAAAAATATGGGAATCGCGGGGAATTCTAGTTGTTTGGCCGAAAAACGCAAAAAATGAGGAACGATCATGGCGGGGCGGATACTATGGTTCCTTAGGTCGTATTTGATAGTCCGGATAAATTTTAGGCGATAGGGGTCAGGAGGTCCCGGGACCACTCGGAAGGCGTGGGCTATAACACACAAAAATATGGGAATCGCGCGAAATTCTAGTTGTTTGGCCGAAAAACGCAAACAATAAGGAACAATCATGGCGGGGAGGATACTATGGTTCCTTAGGTCGTATTTGATTGCCCGAAAAAATTTTTAGGCGATCGGGGTCCGCAGCTCTTGGGACCACTCGGAATGCGTGGGTATAGCACACGAAAATATGGGAATCGTGCGAAATTCTAGGTCTTTTTCAGTAACATGCACAAAATGTGGAAAGATCTTGGCAGGGTGGTGACTATGGTTCCTTTGGTCTTATGTGATAGTCCGGAAAAATATTAGGCGATAGGGGTCCGGAGGTCCCGGGACCACTCGGAAGGCGTGGGCTATAACACACAAAAATATAGGAATCGCGCGGAATTCTAGTTGTTTGGCCGAAAAACGCAAAAAATGAGGAACGATCATGGCGGGGTGGTTACTATGGTTCCTTAGGTCGTATTTGATGGCCCCGAAAATTTTTAAGCTATCGGGGTTCGGGGTTCCCGGGACCCCTTGGAAGGCGTGGGCTATAGCACACGAAAATATGGAAATCGCGCAGAATTCTAGTTTTTTATCTGAAAAACGCAAAAGACTAGGAACGATCATGGCGGGGCGATGACTATAGTTCCTTAGGTCGTATTTGATAGTTCGGAAAATTTTTAGGCGATCCGGCTCCGGGGGGCCCGACCCACTCGGAAGGCGTGGGCGATAGCACACAAAAATATGGGAATCGGGTGGAATTCTAGTTTTTTGGCCAAAAAATGAGGAACGATCATGGCGAGGTGGTTAATATGGTTCCTTAGGTCCTAATTGATGGCCTGAAAGTTTTTTAGGCGATCCGAGTCCGGCGGCCCGGCCCACTCGGAAGGCGTGGGCAATAGCTCACAAAAATATGGTAATCGAGCGGAATTCTAGTTTTTTGGTCGAAAAACGCAATAAATGAGGAACGATCATGGTGGGGCAGTGACTGTGGTTCCTTAGGTCGTATTTGATGGCCCGGAAAATTTTAGGCGATCGGGGTCCACGGCTCCCGGGACCACTCGAAAGGCGTAAGCTATAGCACACGAAAATATGCAAATCGCGCGGAGTTCTAGTTTTTTGGCCGAAAAATGCAAAGCATTTGGAACGATCATGGAGGGGCGGTGACTATGGTACCTTAGGTCGTATTTGATAGTCCGGAAAACTTTTAGGCGATCGGGGTCCGCGGCTCCCCGGACCACTTGGAAGGCGTGGTATAGCACACGAAAATATTGGAATCGGGCGTAATTCTAGTTTTTTGGCCGAAAAATGCAAAAGATGAGAAACGATGATGGCGGGGTGGTTACTATGGTTCCTTAGGTCGTATTTGATGGCCCGGAAAAAATTTTGGCGATCGGGGTCCGGGGGTCCCGGAACCACTCGGAATGCGTGGGTATAGCACACAAAAATATTGGAATCGGGCGGAATTCTAGTTTTTTGGCCGAAAAACGCCACAAATGAGGAATGATCATGGCTGGGCGGTGACTATGGTTCCTTAGGTCTTATTTGATAGTCCGAAAAAATTTCAGGCGATAGGGGTCCGGAGGTCCCGGGACCACTTGTAAGGTGTGGGCTATAACACACAAAAATATGGGAATCGCGCCAAATTCTAGTTGTTTGGCCGAAAAACGCAAAAAATGAGGAACGATCATGGCGGGGTGGTTACTATGGTTCCTTAGGTCGTATTTGATGGCCCCGAAAAATTTTAGGCGATCGGGGTTCGGGGTTCCCGGGACCCCTTGGAAGGCGTGGGCTAAAGCACACGAAAATATGGAAATCGCGCAAAATTCTAGTTTTTTATCTGAAAAACGCAAAAGACTAGGAAAGATCATGGCTGGGCGGTGACTATGGTTCCTTAGGTCGTATTTGATAGTCCGGAAAAATTTTAGGCGATAGGGGTCCGGAGTTCCCGGGTTCACTTGGAAGGCATGGGCTATAGGACACGAAAATATGGGAATCGCGCGGAATTCTAGTTTTTTGGCCGAAAAACGGAAAAAACTAGGAACGATCATGGCTGGGCGGTGACTATGGTTCCTTAGAACTTATTTGATAGTCCGGAAAAATTTTAGGCGATAGGGGTCTGGAGACCCAGGACCACTCGGAAGGCGTGTGCTATACCACACAAAAATATGGGAATCGGGCGGAATTCTAGTTGTTTGGCCGAAAAACGCAAAAAATGAGGAACGATCATGGCGGGGCGGATACTATGGTTCCTTAGGTCGTATTTCATAGTCCGGACAAATTTTAGGCGATAGGGGTCAGGAGGTCCCGCGACCACTCGGAAGGCGTAAGCTATAGCACACTATAATATGCAAATCGCGCGGAGTTCTAGTTTTTTGGCCAAAAAATGCAAAGCATTTCGAACGATCATGGTGGGGCGGTGACTATGGTACCTTAGGTCGTTTTTGATAGTCCGGAAAAATTTTAGGCGATCGGGGTCCGCGGCTCCCCGGACCACTTGGAAGGCGTGGGTATAGCACACGAAAATATGGGAATCGGGCGTAGTTCTAGTTTTTTGGCCAAAAAATGCAAAAAATGAGAAACGATGATGGCGGGGCGGTTACTATGGTTCCTTAGGTAGTATTTGACGGCCCGCAAAATTTTTAGGCGATCAGGGTCCGGGGGTCCCGGACCACTTGGAAGGCGTGGGCTATAACACACAAAAATATGGGATCGCGCGGAATTCTAGTTCTTTGGCCGAAAAATGCAAAGAATGAGGAACGATCATGGCGGGGCGGATACTATGGTTCCTTAGGTAGTATTTGATAGTCCGGAAAATTTTTTGGGGATAGGGGTCCGGAGGTCCCCGGACCACTCGGAAGGTGTGGGCTATAACACACAACAATATGGGAATCGCGCGGAATTCTAGTTGTTTGGCCGAAAAACGCAAAAAATGAGGAACGATCATGGCGGGGCGGATACTATGGTCCCTTAGGTCGTATTTGATAGTCCGTAAAAATATTAGGCGATAGGGGTCAGGAGGTCCCGGGACCACTCGGAAGGCGTGGGCTATAACACACAAAAATATGGGAATCGCGCGGAATTCTAGTTGTTTAGCCGAAAAACGCAAAATATGCGGAATGATCATGGCGGGGTGGTTACTATGGTTCCTTAGGTCGTATTTGATGGCCCGGAAAATTTTTAGGCGATCGGGGTTCGGGGTTCCCGGGACCCCCTTGGAAGGCGTGGGCTAAAGCACACGAAATTTGGAAATCGCACGGAATTCTAGTTTTTTGGCTGAAAAACGCAAAAGACTAGGAACGATCATGGCGGGGCGGTGACTATGGTTCCTTAGGTTGTATTTGATAGTCCTGAAATTTTTTAGGCTGATCCGTCTCCGGGGGCCCGACCCACTCGGAAGGCGTGGGCGAGATAGCATACAAAAATATGGGAATCGGGCGGAATTCTAGTTTTTTGGCCAAAAAATGCAAAAAATGAGGAACGATCATGGCAAGGCAGTGACTATGGTTCCTTAGGTCCTTATTGATGGCCCCAAAAATTTTTAGGCGATCCGAGTCCGGCGGCCTGGCCCACTGGTAAGGCGTGGGCAATAGCTCACAAAAATATTGTAATTGAGCGGAATTCTAGTTTTTTGGCCGAAAAACGCAATAAATGAGGAACGATCATGGCGGGGCGGTGACTATGGTTCCTTAGGTCGTATTTGATGGCCCGGAAAATTTTAGGCGATCGGGGTCCACGGCTCCCGGGACCACTCGGAAGGCGTAAGCTATAGCACACTAAAATATGCAAATCGCGCGGAGTTCTAGTTTTTTGGCCGAAAAATGCAAAGCATTTGGAACGATCATGGTGGGGCGGTGACTATGGTATCTTAGGTCGTATTTGATAGTCCGGAAAAATTTTAGGCGATCGGGGTCCGCAGCTCCCCGGACCACTTGGAAGGCGTGCGTATAGCACACGAAAATATGGGAATCGGGCGTAATTCTAGTTTTTTGGCCGAAAAATACAAAAAATGAGAAACGATGATGGCGGGGCGGTTACTATGGTTCCTTATGTCGTATTTGAAGGCCCGGAAAAATTTTAGGCGATCGGGGTCCGGGGGTCCCGGAACCACTTGGAAGGGTGGGCAATAGCACACAAAAATATTGTAATCGGGCGAAATTCTAGTTTTTTGGCAGAAAAACGCAACAAATGAGGAATGATCATAGCTGGGCGGTGACTATGGTTCCTTAGGTCATATTTGATAGTCCGAAAATTTTTTAGGCGATTGGGGTCCGGAGTTCCCGGGTTCACTTGGAAGGCGTGGGCTATAGGACACGAAAATATGGGAATCGCGCGGAATTCTAGTTTTTTGGCCGAAAAATGGAAACAACTAGGAACGATCATGGCTAGGCGGTGACTATGGTTCCTTAGGTATTATTTGATAGTCCCGAAAAATTTTAGGCGATAGGGGTCCGGAGACCCGGGACCACTCGGTAGGCATGGGCTATAACACACAAAAATATGGGATAGCGCGGAATTCTAGATGTTTGGACGAAAAACGCAAAAAATTAGGAACGATCATGGTGGGGCGGTGACTATGGTCCCTAAGGTCATATTTGATAGTCCGGAAAAATTTTAGGCGATCGGGGTCCGGAGGTCCCGGGACCACTCGGAAGGTGTAGGCTATAACACATGAAAATATGGGAATCGCGCGGAATTCTAGTTGTTTGGCCCAAAAACGCAAATAATGAGGAAAGATCATGGCGGGGAGGATACTATGGTTCCTAAGGCCGTATTTGACGGCCCGGAAAAATTATAGGCGATCGGGGTCCGGGGGTCCCGGAACCACTTGGAAGGGTGGGCAATAGCACACAAAAATATTGTAATCGGGCGGAATTCTAGTTTTTTGGCCGAAAAACGTAACAAATGAGGAATGATCATGGCTGGGCGGTGACTATGGTTCTTAAGTCGTATTTGATAGTCCAGAAAAATTTTAGGCGATAGGGGTCCGGAGTTCCCGGCTTCACTCGGAAGGCATGGGCTATAGGACACGAAAATATGGGAATCGCGCGGAATTCTAGTTTTTTGGCCGAAAAACGCAAAAAATTAGAAACGATCATGGTGGGGCGGTGACTATGGTACCTTAGGTCGTATTTGATAGTCCGGAAAAATTTTAGGCGATCGAGGTCCGGAGGTCCCGGGACCACTCGGAAGGTGTAGGCTATAACACACAAAAATATGGAAATCGCGCGGAATTCTAGTTGTTTGGCCGAAATACGCAAAAAATGAGGAACGATCATGGCGTGGCGGATACTATCGTTCCTTAGGTCGTATTTGATTGCCCGGAAAAATATTAGGCGATAGGGGTCAGGAGGTCCCGGGACCACTCGGAAGGCGTGGGCTATAACACACAAAAATATGGGAATCGCGCGGAATTCTAGTTGTTTGTCCGAAAAACACAAAAAATGAGGAACAATCATGGCGAGGTGGTAACTATGGTTCCTTAGGTCATATTTGATTTTCCGTAAAAATTTTAGGCGATCGGGGTTCGGGGTTCCCGGGACCCCTTGGAAGGCGTGGGCTAAAGCACACGAAAATATGAAAATCATGCGATATTCTAGTTTTTTGGCTGAAAAACGCAAAAGACTAGGAACAATCATGGCGGGGAGGTGACTATGGTTCCTTAGGTCGTATTTGATAGTCCGAAAAATTTTTAGGCGATCCGGCTCCGGGGGGCCCGACCCACTTGGAAGGCGTGGGCGATAGCACACAAAAATATTGGAATCGGGCGGAATTATAGTTTTTTGGCCAAAAAATGCAAAAGATGAGGAACGATCATGGCGAGGCGGTGACTATGGTTCCTTAGGTCCACATTGATGGCCCGAAAAAATTTTAGGCGATCCGAGTCCGGCGGCCCGGCCCACTCGGAAGGGTGGGCAATAGCACACAAAAATAATATAATCGGGCGAAATTCTAGTTTTTTGGCCGAAAAATGCAACAAATGAGGAATGATCATGGCTGGGAGGTGACTATGGTTCCTTAGGTCGTATTTGATAGTCCGGAAAAATTTTAGGCGATAGGGGTCAGGAGGTCCCGGGACCACTCGGAAGGCGTGGTATATAACACAAAAAAATATAGGAATCGCGCGGAATTCTAGTTGTTTGGCCGAAAAACGGAAACGATCATGGCGGGGCGGATACTATAGTTCCTTAGGTCGTATTTGATTGCTCGGAAAAATATTAGGCGATAGGGGTCAGGAGGTCCCGGGACCACTCGGAAGGCGTGGGCTATAACACACAAAAATATGGGAATCGCGCGGAATTCTAGTTGTTTGGCCGAAAAACGCAAAAAATGAGGAACAATCATGGCGTGGTGGTTACTATGGTTCCTTAGGTCGTATTTGATTGCCCGGAAAAATTTTAGGCGATCGGGGTTCGGGGTTCCCGGGACCCCTTGGAAGGCGTAGGCTAAAGCACACGAAAATATGGAAATCGCGCGGAATTCTAGTTTTTTGGCTGAAAAACGCAAAAGACTAGGAACGATCATGGTGGGGAGGTTACTATGGTTCCTTAGGTCGTATTTGATAGTCCGGAAAATTTTTAGGCGATCCGGCTCCCGGGGGCCCGACCCACTCGGAAGGCGTGGGCGATAGCACACAAAAATATTGGAATCGGGCAGAATTATAGTTTTTTGGCCAAAAAATGCAAAAAAAGAGGAACGATCATGGCGAGGCGGTGACTATGGTTCCTTATGTCCACATTGATGGCCCGAAAATTTTTTAGGCGATCCGAGTCCGGCGGCCCGGCCCACTCGGAAGGCGTGGGCAATAGCACACAAAAATATGGTAATCGAGGGGAATTCTAGTTTTTTGGGCGAAAAATGCAATAAATGAGGAATGATCATGGCGGGGCAATGACTATGGTTCCTTAGGTCGTATTTGATGGCCCGGAAAATTTTAGGCGATCGGGGTCCACGGCTCCCGGGACCACTCAGAAGGCGTAAGCTATAGCACACTAAAATAAGCAAATCGCGCGGAGTTCTAGTTTTTTGGCCGAAAAATGCAAAGCATTTGGAACGATCATGGTGGGGCGGTGACTATGGTACCTTAGGTCGTATTTGATAGTCCGGAAAAATTTTAGGCGATCGGGGTCTGCGGCTCCCCGGACCACTTGGAAGGCGTGGGTATAGCACACGAAAATATGGAAATCGGGCGTAATTCTAGTTTTTTGGATGAAAAATGCAAAAAATGAGAAACGATGATGGCGGGGCGGTTACTATGGTTCCTTAGGTCGTATTTGATGGCCCGAAAAAATTTTAGGCGATCGGGGTACGGGGGTCCCGGATCCACTTGGAAGGGTGGGCAATAGCACACAAATATATTGTAATCGGGCGGAATTCTAATTTTTTGGCCGAAAAATGCAACAAATGAGGAATGATCATGGATGGGCGGTGACTATGGTTCCTTAGGTCGTATTTGATAGTCCGGAAAAATTTTAGGCGATCGGGGTCCGCGGCTCCCCGGACCACTTGGAAGGCGTGGGTATAGCACACAAAAATATGGGAATCGGGCGTAATTCTAGTTTTTTGGCCGAAAAATGCAAAACATGAGAAACGATGATGGCGGGGCGGTTACTATGGTTCCTTAGGTCGTATTTGAAGGCCCAGAAAAATTTTAGGCGATCGGGGTCCGGGGGTCCCGGAACCACTTGGAAGGGTGGGCAATAGCACACAAAAATATTGTAATCGGGCGGAATTCTAGTTTTTGGCAGAAAAACGCAACAAATGAGGAATGATCATGGCTGGGCGGTGACTATGGTTCCTTAGGTCATATTTGATAGTCCAAAAAAATTTTAGGCGATTGGGGTCCGGAGTTCCCGGGTTCACTTGGAAGGCGTGGGCTATAGGACACGAAAATATGGGAATCGCGCGGAATTCTAGTTTTTTGGCCGAAAAACGGAAACAACTAGGAACGATCATGGCTGGGTGGTGACTATGGTTCCTTAGGTATTATTTGATAGTCCCGAAAAATTTTAGGCGATAGGGGTCCGGAGACCCGGGACCACTCGGTAGGCATGGGCTATAACACACAAAAATATGGGTTAGCGCGGAATTCTAGTTGTTTGGCCGAAAAATGCAAAAAATTAGGAACGATCATGGTGGGGTGGTGACTATGGTATCTTAGGTCATATTTGATAGTCCGAAAAAGTTTTAGGCGATCGGGGTCCGGAGGTCCCGGGACCACTCGGAAGGTGTGGGCTATAACACACGAAAATATGGGAATCGCGCGGAATTCTAGTTTTTTGGCCGAAAAATGCAAAAAATGAGAAACGATGATGGCGGGGCGGTTACTATGGTTCCTTAGGTCGTATTTGACGGCCCGGAAAAATTTTAGGCGATCGGGGTCCGGGGGTCCCGGAACCACTTGGAAGGGTGGGCAATAGCACACAAAAATATTGTAATCGGGCGGAATTCTAGTTTTTTGGCCGAAAAATGCAACAAATGAGGAATGATCATGGCTGGGCGGTGACTATGGTTCCTTAGGTCGTATTTGATTGTCCGGAAAAATTTTAGGCGATAGGGGTCTGGAGTTCCCGGCTTCACTCGGAAGGCATGGGCTATAGGACACGAAAATATGGGAATCGCGCGGAATTCTAGTTTTTTGGCCAAAAAACGGAAAAATCTAGGAAAGATCATGGCTGGGCGGTGACTATGGTTCCTTAGGTATTATTTGATAGTCCGGAAAAGTTTTAGGCGATAGGGGTCCGGAGACTCGGGACCACTCGGTAGGCATGGGCTATAACACACAAAAATATGGGATAGCGCGGAATTCTAGTTGTTTGGCCGAAAAACGCAAAAAATTAGGAACGATCATGGTGGGGCGGTGACTATGGTACCTTAGGTCGTATTTGATAGTCCGGAAAAATTTTAGGCGATCGGGGTCCGGAGGTCCCGGGACCACTCGGAAGGTGTGGGCTATAACACACAAAAATATGGGAATCGCGCGGAATTCTAGTTGTTTGGCCGAAAAATGCAAAAAATGAGGAACGATCATGGTTGGGAGGTGACTATGGTTCCTTAGGTCGTATTTGATAGTCCGGAAAAATTTTAGGCGATAGAGGTCAGGAGGTCCCGGGACCACTCGGAAGGCGTGGGCTATAACACACAAAAATATAGGAATCGCGCGGAATTCTAGTTGCTTGGCCGAAAAACGGAAACTATCATGGCGGGGCGGATACTATGGTTCCTTAGGTCGTATTTGATTGCCCGGAAAAATATTAGGCGATAGGGGTCAGGAGGTCCCGGGACCACTCGGAAGGCGTGGGCTATAACACACAAAAATATGGGAATCGCGCGGAATTCTAGTTGTTTGGCCGAAAAACGCAAAAAATGAGGAACAATAATGGCGGGGTGGTTATTATGGTTCCTTAGGTCGTATATGATTGCCCGGAAAAATTTTAGGCGATCAGGGTTCGGGGTTCCCGGGACCCCTTGGAAGGCGTAGGCTAAAGCACACGAAAAGATGGAAATCGCGCGAAATTCTTGTTGTTTGGCCGAAAAATGCAAATAATGAGGAAAGATCATGGCGGGGCGGATACTATGGTTCCTAAGGCCGTATTTGACGGCCCGGAAAAATTTTAGGCGATCGGGGTCCGGGGGTCCCTGAACCACTTGGAAGGGTGGGCAATAGCACACAAAAATATTGTAATCGGGCGGAATTCTAGTTTTTTGGCCGAAAAGCGCAACAAATGAGGAATGATCATGGCTGGGCGGTGACTATGGTTCCTTAGGTCGTATTTGATAGTCCGGAAAAATTTTAGGCGATAGGGGTCCGGAGTTCCCGGCTTCACTCGGAAGGCATGGGCTATAGGACACGAAAATATGGGAATCGCGCGGAATTCTAGTTTTTTGGCCAAAAAACGGAAAAATCTAGGAACGATCATGGCTGGGCGGTGACTATGGTTCCTTAGGTATTATTTGATAGTCCGGAAAAATTTTAGGCGATAGGGGTCCGGAGACCCGGGACCACTCGGTAGGCATGGGCTATAACACACAAAAATATGGGATAGCGCGGAATTCTAGTTGTTTGGCCGAAAAACGCAAAATATTAGGAACGATCATGGTGGGGCGGTGACTATGGTACCTTAGGTCGTATTTGATAGTCCGGAAATATTTTAGGCGATCGGGGTCCAGAGGTCCCGGGACCACTCGGAAGGTGTGGGCTATAACACACAAAAATATGGGAATCGCGCGGAATTCTAGTTGTTTGGCCGAAAAATGCAAAAAATGAGGAACGATCATGGTTGGGAGGTGACTATGGTTCCTTAGGTCGTATTTGATAGTCCGGAAAAATTTTAGGCGATAGGGGTCAGGAGGTCCCGGGACCACTCGGAAGGCGTGGGCTATAACACACAAAAATATAGGAATCGCGCGGAATTCTAGTTGCTTGGCCGAAAAACGGAAACGATCATGGCGGGGCGGATACTATGGTTCCTTAGGTCGTATTTGATTGCCCCGAAAAATATTATGCGATAGGGGTCAGGAGGTCCCGGGACCACTCGGAAGGCGTGGGCTATAACACACAAAAATATGGGAATCGCGCGGAATTCTAGTTGTTTGGCCGAAAAACGCAAAATATGAGGAACAAACATAGCGGGGTGGTTACTATGGTTCCTTAGGTCGTATTTGATTGGCCGAAAAAATTTTAGGCGATCGGGGTTCGGGGTTCCCGGGACCCCTTGGAAGGCGTAGGCTAAAGCACACGAAAATATGAAAATCGCGCGGAATTCTAGTTTTTTGGCTGAAAAATGCAAAAGACTAGGAACGATCATGGCGGGGAGGTGACTATGGTTCCTTAGCTCGTATTTGATAGTCCGGAAAATTTTTAGGCGATCCGGCTCCGGGGGGCCCGACCCACTCGGAAGGCGTGGGCGATAGCACACAAAAATATTGGAATCGGGCGGAATTATAGTTTTTTGGCCAAAAAATGCAAAAAAAAGAGGAACGATCATGGCGAGGCGGTGACTATGGTTCCTTAGGTCCACATTGATGGCCCGAAAATTTTTAGGCGATCCGAGTCCGGCGGCCCGGCCCACTCGGAAGGCGTGGGCAATAGCACATAAAAATATGGTAATCGAGCGGAATTCTAGTTTTTTGGCTGAAAAATGCAATAAATGAGGAACGATCATGGCGGGGCGATGACTATGGTTCCTTAGGTCGTATTTGATGGCCCGGAAAATTTTAGGCGATCGGGGTCCACGGATCCCGGGACCACTCAGAAGGCGTAAGCTATAGCACACTAAAATAAGCAAATCGCGCGGAGTTCTTGTTTTTTGGCCGAAAAATGCAAAGCATTTGGAACGATCATGGTGGGGCGGTGACTATGGTACCTTAGGTCGTATTTGATAGTCCGGAAAAATTTTAGGCGATCGGGGTCTGCGGCTCCCCGGACCACTTGGAAGGCGTGGGTATAGCACACGAAAATATGGGAATCGGGCGTAATTCTAGTTTTTTGGCTGAAAAATGCAAAAAATGAGAAACGATGATGGCGGGGCGGTTACTATGGTTCCTTAGGTCGTATTTGATGGCCCGGAAAAATTTTAGGCGATCGGGGTCCGGGGGTCCCGGATCCACTTGGAAGGGTGGGCAATAGCACACAAATATATTGTAATCGGGCGGAATTCTAGTTTTTTGGCCGAAAAATGCAACAAATGAGGAATGATCATGGCTGGGCGGTGACTATGGTTCCTTAGGTCGTATTTGATAGTGCGGAAAAATTTTAGGCGATCGGGGTCCGCGGCTCCCCGGACCACTTGGAAGGCATGGGTATAGCACACGAAAATATGGGAATCGGGCGTAATTCTAGTTTTTTGGCCGAAAAATGCAAAAAATGAGAAACGATGATGGCGGGGCGGTTACTATGGTTCCTTAGGTCGTATTTGAAGGCCCGGAAAAATTTTTGGCGATCGGGGTCCGGGGGTTCCGAAACCACTTGGAAGGGTGGGCAATAACACACAAAAATATTGTAATCGGGCGGAATTCTAGTTTTTGGCAGAAAAACGCAACAAATGAGGAATGATCATGGCTGGGCGGTGACTATGGTTCCTTAGGTCATATTTGATAGTCCGAAAATTTTTTAGGCGATTGGGGTGCGGAGTTCCCGGGTTCATTTGGAAGGCGTGGGCTATAGGACACGAAAATATGGGAATGGCGCGGAATTCTAGTTTTTTGGCCGAAAAACGGAAACAACTAGGAACGATCATGGCTGGGCAGTGACTATGGTTCCTTAGGTATTATTTGATAGTCCCGAAAAATTTTAGGCGATAGGGGTCCGGAGACCCGGGACCACTCGGTAGGCATTGGCTATAACACACAAAAATATGGGATAGCGCGGAATTCTAGTTGTTTGGCCGAAAAACGCAAAAAATTAGGAACGATCATGGTGGGGCGGTGACTATGGTACCTTAGGTCATATTTGATAGTCCGGAAAAATTTTAGGCGATCGGGGTCCGGAGTTCCCGGGACCACTCAGAAGGTGTGGGCTATAACACACGAAAATATGGGAATCGCGCGGAATTCTAGTTGTTTGGCCGAAAAACGCAAATAATGAGGAAAGATCATGGCGGGGCGGATACTATGGTTCCTAAGGCCGTATTTGACGGCCCGGAAAAATTTTAGGCGATCGGGGTCCGGGGGTCCCGGAACCACTTGGAAGGGTGGGCAATAGCACACAAAAATATTATAATCGGGCGGAATTCTAGTTTTTTGGCCGAAAAACACAACAAATGAGGAATGATCATGGCTGGGCGGTGACTTTGGTTCCTTAGGTCGTATTTGATAGTCCGGAAAAATTTTAGGCGATAGGGGTCCGGAGTTCCCGGCTTCACTCGGAAGGCATGGGCTATAGGACACGAAAATATGGGAATCGCGCGGAATTCTAGTTTTTTGGCCGAAAAACGGAAAAATCTAGGAACGATCATGGCTGGGCGGTGACTATGGTTCCTTAGGTATTATTTGATAGTCCGGAAAAATTTTAGGCGATAGGGTCCGGAGACCCGGGACCACTCGGTAGGCATGGGCTATAACACACAAAAATATGGGATAGCGCAGAATTCTAGTTGTTTGGCCGAAAAATGCAAAAAATTAGAAACGATCATGGTGGGGTGGTGACTATGGTACCTTAGGTCGTATTTGATAGTGCGGAAAAATTTTAGGCGATCGGGGTCCGGAGGTCCCGGGACCACTCGGAAGGTGTGGGCTATAACACACAAAAATATGGAAATCGCGCGGAATTCTAGTTGTTTGGCCGAAAAACGCAAAAAATGAGGAACGATCATGGCGTGGCGGATACTATCGTTCCTTAAGTTGTATTTGATAGTCCGGAAAAATATTAAGCGATAGGGGTCAGGAGGTCCCGGGACCACTCGGAAGGCGTGGGCTATAACACACAAAAATATTGGAATCGCGCGGAATTCTAGTTGTTTGGCCGAAAAACGGAAACGATCATGGAGGGGCGGATACTATGGTTCCTTAGGTCGTATTTGATTTCCCGGAAAAATATTAGGCGATAGGGGTCAGGAGGTCCCGGGACCACTCGGAAGGCGTGGGCTATAACACACAAAAATATGGGAATCGCGCGGAATTCTAGTTGTTTGGCCGAAAAACGCAAAAAATGAGGAACAATCATGGCGGGGTGGTTACTATGGTTCCTTAGGTCGTATTTGATTTCCCAGAAAAATTTTAGGCGATCGGGGTTCGGGGTTCCCGGGACCCCTTGGAAGGCGTGGGCTAAAGCACACGAAAATATGGAAATCGCGCGGAATTCTAGTTTTTGGCAGAAAAACGCAAAAGACTAGGAACAATCATGGCGAGGAGGTGACTATGGTTCCTTAGGTCGTATTTGATAGTCCGGAAAATTTTTAGGCGATCCGGCTCCAGGGGCCCGACCCACTCGGAAGGCGTGGGCGATAGCACACAAAAATATTAGAATCGGGCGGAATTATAGTTTTTTGGCCAAAAAATGCAAAAAATGAGGAACGATCATGGCGAGGCGGTGACTATGGTTCCTTAGGTCCACATTGATGGCCCGAAAATTCTTTAGGCGATCCGAGTCCGGCGGCCCGGCCCACTCGGAAGGCGTGGGCAATAGCACACAAAAATATGGTAATCGAGCGGAATTCTAGTTTTTTGGCCGAAAAATGCAATAAATGAGGAACGATCATTGCGGGGCGATGACTATGGTTCCTTAGGTCGTATTTGATGGCCCGGAAAATTTTAGGCGATCGGGGTCCACGGATCCCGGGACCACTCAGAAGGCGTAAGCTATAGCACACTAAAATAAGCAAATCGCGCGGAGTTCTAGTTTTTGGCCGAAAAATGCAAAGCATTTGGAACGATCATGGTGGGGCGGTGACTATGGTACCTTAGGTCGTATTTGATAGTCCGGAAAAATTTTAGGCGATCGGGGTCTGCGGCTCCCCGGACCACTTGGAAGGCGTGGGTATAGCACACGAAAATATGGGAATCGGGCGTAATTCTAGTTTTTTGGCTGAAAAATGCAAAAAATGAGAAACGATGATGGCGGGGCGGTTACTATGGTTCCTTAGGTCGTATTTGATGGCCCGGAAAAATTTTAGGCGATCGGGGTCCGGGGGTCCCGGATCCACTTGGAAGGGTTGGCAGTAGCACACAAAAATATTATAATCGGGCGGAATTCTAGTTTTTTGGCCGAAAAATGCAACAAATGAGGAATGATCATGGATGGGCGGTGACTATGGTTCCTTAGGTCGTATTTGATAGTCCGGAAAAATTTTAGGCGATAGGGGTCCGGAGTTCCCGGCTTCACTCGGAAGGCATGGGCTATAGGACACGAAAATATGGGAATCGCGCGGAATTCTAGTTTTTTGGCCGAAAAACGGAAAAATCTAGGAACGATCATGGCTGGGCGGTGATTATGGTTCCTTAGGTATTATTTGATAGTCCGGAAAAATTTTAGGCGATAGGGGTCCGGAGACCCGGGACCACTAGGTAGGCATGGGCTATAACACACAAAAATATGGGATAGCGCGGAATTCTAGTTGTTTGGCCGAAAAACGCAAAATATTAGGAACGATCATGGTGGGGCGGTGACTATGGTACCTTAGGTCGTATTTGATAGTGCGGAAAAATTTTAGGCAATCGGGGTCCGGAGGTCCCGGGACCACTCGGAAGGTGTGGGCTATAACACACAAAAATATGGGAATCGCGCGGAATTCTAGTTGTTTGGCCGAAAAACGCAAAAAATGAGGAACGATCATGGCGTGGCGGATACTATCGTTCCTTAGGTTGTATTTGATAGTCCGGAAAAATATTAGGCGATAGGGGTCAGGAGGTCCCGGGACCACTCGGAAGGCGTGGGCTATAACCCACAAAAATATTGGAATCGCGCGAAATTCTAGTTGTTTGGCCGAAAAATGGAAACGATCATGGCGGGGCGGATACTATGGTTCCTTAGGTCGTATTTGATTGCCCGGAATAATATTAGGCGATAGGGGTCAGGAGGTCCCGGGACCACTCAGAAGGCGTGGGCTATAACACACAAAAATATGGGAATCGCGCGGAATTCTAGTTTTTTGGCCGAAAAACGCAAAAAATGAGGAACAATCATGGCGGGGTGGTTACTATGGTTCCTTAGGTCGTATTTGATTTCCCAGAAAAATTTTGGGCGATCGGGGTTCGGGGTTCCCGGGACCCCTTGGAAGGCGTGGGCTAAAGCACATGAAAATATAGAAATCGCGCGGAATTCTAGTTTTTTGGCTGAAAAACGCAAAAGACTAGGAACGATCATGGCGAGGAGGTGACTATGGTTCCTTAGGTCGTATTTGATAGTCCGGAAAATTTTTAGGCGATCCGGCTCCAGGGGCCCGACCCACTCGGAAGGCGTGGGCGATAGCACACAAAAATATTAGAATCGGGCGGAATTATAGTTTTTTGGCCAAAAAATGCAAAAAATGAGGAACGATCATGGCGAGGCGGTGACTATGGTTCCTTAGGTCCACATTGATGGCCCGAAAAATTTTTAGGCGATCCGAGTCCGGCGGCCCGGCCCACTCGGAAGGCGTGGGCAATAGCACACAAAAATATGGTAATCGAGCGGAATTCTAGTTTTTTGGCAGAAAAATGCAATAAATGAGGAACGATCATGGCGGGGCGATGACTATGGTTCCTTAGGTCGTATTTGATGGCCCGGAAAATTTTAGGCGATCGGGGTCCACTGATCCCGGGACCACTCAGAAGGCGTAAGCTATAGCACACTAAAATAAGCAAATCGCGCGGAGTTCTAGTTTTTTGGCCGAAAAATGCAAAGCATTTGGAACGATCATGGTGGGGCGGTGACTATGGTACCTTAGGTCGTATTTGATAGTCCGGAAAAATTTTAGGCGATGGGATCTGCGGCTCCCCGGACCACTTGGAAGGTGTGGGTATAGCACACGAAAATATGGGAATCGGGCGTAATTCTAGTTTTTTGGCTGAAAAATGCAAAAAATGAGAAACGATGATGGCGGGGCGGTTACTATGGTTCCTTAGGTCGTATTTGATGGCCCGGAAAAATTTTAGGCGATCGGGGTCCGGGGGTCCCGGATCCACTTGGAAGGTGGGCAATAGCACACAAATATATTGTAATCGGGCGGAATTCTAGTTTTTTGGCCGAAAAACGCAACAAATGAGGAATGATCATGGCTGGGCGGTGACTATGGTGCCTTAGGTCGTATTTGATAGTCCGGAAAAAGTTTAGGCGATCGGGGTCCGCGGCTCCCCGAACCACTTGGAAGGCGTGGGTATAGCACATGAAAATATGGGAATCGGGCGTAATTCTAGTTTTTTGGCTGAAAAATGCAAAAAATGAGAAACGATGATGGCAGGGCGGTTACTATGGTTCTTTAGGTCGTATTTGAAGGCCCGAAAAAATTTTAGGCGATCGGGGTCCGGGGGTCCCGGAACCACTTGGAAGGGTGGGCAATAGCACACAAAAATATTGTAATCGGGCGGAATTCTAGTTTTTTGGCAGAAAAACGCAACAAATGAGGAATGATCATGGCTGGGTGGTGACTATGGTTCCTTAGGTCATATTTGATAGTCCGAAAATTTTTTAGGCGATTGGGGTCCGGAGTTCCCGGGTTCACTTGGAAGGCGTGGGCTATAGGACACGAAAATATGGGAATCGCGCGGAATTCTAGTTTTTTGGCCGAAAAACGGAAACAACTAGGAACGATCATGGCTGGGCGGTGACTATGGTTCCTTAGGTATTATTTGATAGTCCCGAAAAATTTTAGGCGATAGGGGTCCGGAGACCCGGGACCACTCGGTAGGCATGGGCTATAACACACAAAAATACGGGATAGCGTGGAATTCTAGTTTTTTGGCCGAAAAACGCAAAAAATTAGGAACGATCATGGTGGGGCGGTGACTATGGTACCTTAGGTCATATTTGATAGTCCGGAAAAATTTTAGGGGATCGGGGTCCGGAGGTCCCGGGACCACTCAGAAGGTGTGGGCTATAACACACGAAGATATGGGAATCGCGCGGAATTCTAGTTGTTTGGCCGAAAAACGCAAATAATGAGGAAAGATCATGGCGGGGCGGATACTATGGTTCCTAAGGCCGTATTTGACGGCCCGAAAAACTTTTAGGCGATCGGGGTCCGGGGGTCCCGGAACCACTTGGAAGGGTGGGCAATAGCACACAAAAATATTATAATCGGGCGGAATTCTAATTTTTTGGCCGAAAAACGCAACAAATGAGGAATGATCATGGCTGGGCGGTGACTATGGTTCCTTAGGTCGTATTTGATAGTCCGGAAAAATTTTAGGCGATAGGGGTCCGGAGTTCCCGGCTTCACTCGGAAGGCATGGGCTATAGGACATTAAAATATGGGAATCGCGCGGAATTCTAGTTTTTTGGCCGAAAAACGGAAAAATCTAGGAACGATCATGGCTGGGCGGTGACTATGGTTCCTTAGGTATTATTTGATAGTCCGGAAAAATTTTAGGCGATAGGGGTCCGGAGACCCGGGACCACTCGGTAGGCATGGGCTATAACACACAAAAATATGGGATAGCGCAGAATTCTAGTTGTTTGGCCGAAAAACGCAAAACATTAGGAACGATCATGGTGGGGCGGTGACTATGGTACCTTAGGTCGTATTTGATAGTGCGGAAAAATTTTAGGCGATTGGAGTCCGGAGGTCCCGGGATCACTCGGATGGTGTGGGCTATAACACACAAAAATATGGGAATCGCGCGGAATTCTAGTTGTTTGGCCGAAAAACGCAAAAAATGAGGAACGATCATGGCGTGGCGGATACTATCGTTCCTTAGGTTGTATTTGATAGTCCGGAAAAATATTAGGCGATAGGGGTCAGGAGGTCCCGGGACCACTCGGAAGGCGTGGGCTATAACACACAAAAATATTGGAATCGTGCGGAATTCTAGTTGTTTGGCCGAAAAACGGAAACGATCATGGCGGGGCGGATACTATGGTTCCTTAGGTCGTATTTGATTGCCCGGAAAAATATTAGGCGATAGGGGTCAGGAGGTCCCGGGACCACTCGGAAGGCGTGGGCTATAACACACAAAAATATGGGAATCGCGCGGAATTCTAGTTGTTTGGCCGAAAAATGCAAAAAATGAGGAACAATCATGGCGGGGTGGTTACTATGGTTCCTTAGGTCATATTTGATTTCCCGGAAAAATTTTAGGCGATCGGGGTTCGGGGTTCCCGGGACCCTTGGAAGGCGTGGGCTAAAGCACACGAAAATATGGAAATCGCGCGAAATTCTAGTTTTTTGGCTGAAAAACGCAAAAGACTAGGAACGATCATGGCGGGGAGGTGACTATGGTTCCTTAGGTCGTATTTGATAGTCCGGAAAATTTTTAGGCGATCCGGCTCCGGGGGCCCGACCCACTCGGAAGGCGTGGGCGATAGCACACAAAAATATTGGAATCGGGCGGAATTATAGTTTTTTGGCCAAAAAATGCAAAAAATGAGGAACGATCATGGCGAGGCGGTGACTATGGTTCCTTAGGTCCACATTGAGGGCCCGAAAAAATTTTAGGCGATCCGAGTCCGGCGGCCCGGCCCACTCGGAAGGGTTGGCAATAGCACACAAAAATATTGTAATCAGGCGGAATTCTAGTTTTTTGGCCGAAAAATGCAACAAATGAGGAATGAACATGGCTGGGAGGTGACTATAGTTCCTTAGGTCGTATTTGATAGTCCGGAAAAATTTTAGGCGATAGGGGTCAGGAGGTCCCGGAACCACTCGGAATGCGTGGGCTATAACACACAAAAATATAGGAATCGCGCGGAATTCTAGTTGTTTGGACGAAAAATGGAAACGATCATGGCGGGGCGGATACTATGGTTCCTTAGGTCGTATTTGATTGCCCGAAAAAATATTACGCGATAGGGGTCAGGAGGTCCCGGGACCACTCGGAAGGCGTGGGCTATAACACACAAAAATATGGGAATCGCGCAGAATTCTAGTTGTTTGGCCGAAAAACGCAAACAATGAGGAACAATCATGGCGGGGTGGTTACTATGGTTCCTTAGGTCGTATTTGATTGCCCGAAAAAATTTTAGGCGATCGGGGTTCGGGGTTCCCGGGACCCCTTGGAAGGCGTAGGCTAAAGCACACAAAAATATGGAAATCGCGCGGAATTCTAGTTTTTTGGCTGAAAAACGCAAAAGACTAGGAACGATCATGGCGGGGAGGTGGCTATGGTTCCTTAGGTCGTATTTGATAGTCCGGAAAATTTTTAGGCGATCCGGCTCCGGGGGCCCGACCCACTCGGAAGGCGTGGGCGATAGCACACAAAAATATTGGAATCGGGCGGAATTATAGTTTTTTTGCCAAAAAATGCAAAAAAAGAGGAACGATCATGGCGAGGCGGTGACTATGGTTCCTTAGGTCCACGTTGATGGCCCGAAAATTTTTTAGGCGATCCGAGTCCGGCGGCCCGGCCCACTCGGAAGGCGTGGGCAATAGCACACAAAAATATGGTAATCGAGCGGAATTCTAGTTTTTTGGCCGAAAAATGCAATAAATGAGGAACAATCATGGCGGGGCGATGACTATGGTTCCTTAGGTCGTATTTGATGGCCCGAAAAATTTTAGGCGATCGGGGTCCACAGCTCCCGGGACCACTCAGAAGGCGTAAGCTATAGCACACTAAAATAAGTAAATCGCGCGGAGTTCTAGTTTTTTGGCCGAAAAATGCAAAGCATTTGGAACGATCATGGTGGGGCGGTGACTATGGTACCTTAGGTCGTATTTGATAGTCCGAAAAAATTTTAGGCGATCGGGGTCTGCGGCTCCCCGGACCACTTGGAAGGCGTGGGTATAGCACACGAAAATATGAGAATCGGGCGTAATTCTAGTTTTTTGGCTGACAAATGCAAAAAATGAGAAACGATGATGGCGGGGCGGTTACTATGGTTCCTTAGGTCGTATTTGATGGCCCGGAAAAATTTTAGGCGATCAGGGTCCGGGGGTCCCGGATCCACTTGGAACGGTGGGCAATAGCACACAAATATATTGTAATCGGGCGGAATTCTAGTTTTTTGGCCGAAAAACGCAACAAATGAGGAATGATCATGGCTGGGCGGTGACTATGGTTCCTTAGGTCATATTTGATAGTCCGGAAAGATTTTAGGCGATCGGGGTCCGCGGCTCCCCGCACCACTTGGAAGGCGTGGGTATAGCACACGAAAATATGGGAATCGGGCGTAATTCTAGTTTTTTGGCCAAAAAATGCAAAAAATGAGAAACGATGATGGCGGGGCGGTTACTATGGTTTCTTAGGTGGTATTTGAAGGCCCGGAAAAATTTTAGGCGATCGGGGTCCAGGGGTCCCGGAACCACTTGGAAGGGTGGGCAATAGCACACAAAAATATTGTAATCGGGCGGAATTCTAGTTTTTTGGCAGAAAAACGCAACAAATGAGGAATGATCATGGCTGGGCGGTGACTATGGTTCCTTAGGTCGTATTTGATAGTCCAGAAAAATTTTAGGCGATAGGGGTCCGGAGGTCCCGGGACCGCTCGGAAGGTGTGGGCTATAACACACAAAAATATGGGAATCGCGCGGAATTCTAGTTGTTTGGCCGAAAAACGCAAAAAATGAGGAACGATCATGGCGTGGCGGATACTATCGTTCCTTAGGTCGTATTTGATAGTCCGGAAAAATAGTAGGCGATAGGGGTCAGGAGGTCCCGGGACCACTTGGAAGGCGTTGGCTATAACACACAAAAATATAGGAATCGCGCGGAATTCTAGTTGTTTGGCCGAAAAATGCAAAAAATGAGGAACGATCATGGCGGGGTGGTTACTATGATTCCTTAGGTCGTATTTGATGGCCCGAAAAATTTTTAGGCGATCGGGGTTCGGGGTTCCCGGGACCCCTTGGATGGCGTGGGCTAAAGCACACGAAAATATGGAAATCGCGCGGAATTCTAGTTTTTGGCAGAAAAACGCAAAAGACTAGGAACGATCATGGCGGGGCGGTGATTATGGTTCCTTAGGTCGTATTTGATAGTCCGGAAAATTTTTAGGCGATCCGGCTCCGAGGGGCCCGACCCACTCGGAAGGCGTGGGCGATAGCACACAAAAATATGGGAATCGGGCGGAATTCTAGTTTTTTGGCCAGAAAGTGCAAAAAATGAGGAACGATCATGGCGAGGTGGTGACTATAGTTCCTTAGGTCCTAATTGATTGCCCAAAATTTTTTTAGGCGATCCGAGTCCGGCGGCCAGGCCCACTCGGAAGGCGTGGGCAATAGCACACAAAAATTTGGTAATCGAGCGGAATTCTAGTTTTTTGGCCGAAAAACGCAATAAATGAGGAACGATCATGGCGGGGCGGTGACTATGGTTCCTTAGGTCATATTTGATGGCCCGAAAAATTTTAGGCGATCGGGGTCAACGGCTCCCGGGACCACTCGGAAGGCGTAAGCTATAGAACACTAAAATAAGCAAATCGCGCAGAGTACTAGTTTTTTGGCCGAAAAATGCAAAGCATTTGGAACGATCATGGGGGGCGGTGACTATGGTACCTTAGGTCGTATTTGATAGTCCGGAAAAATTTTAGGCGATCGGGGTCCGCGGCTCCCCGGACCACTTAGAAGGCGTGGGTATAGCACACGAAAATATAGGAATCGGGCGTAATTCTAGTTTTTTGGCCGAAAAATGCAAAAAGTAAGAAACGATGATGGCGGGGTGGTTACTATGGTTCCTTAGGTCGTATTTGATGGCCCGGAAAAATTTTAGGCGATCGGGGTCCGGGGGTTCCGGAACCACTTGGAAAGGTGGGCAATAGCACACAAAAATATTGTAATCGGGCGGAATTCTAGTTTTTTGGCCGAAAAAAGCAACAAATGAGGAATGATCATGGATGGGCGGTGACTATGGTTCCTTAGGTCGTATTTGATAGTCCGGAAAAATTTTAGGCGATAGGGGTCAGGAGGTCTCGGGACCACTCGGAAGGTGTGGGCTATAACACACAAAAATATGGGAATCGCGTGGAATTCTAGTTGATTGGCCGAAAAATGCAAAAAATGAGGAACGATCATGGTGGGGCGGATACTATGGTTCCTTAGGTCATATTTGATAGTCCAGAAAAATATTAGGCGATAGGGGTCAGGAGGTCTCGGGACCACTCGAAAGGCGTGGGCTATAACACACAAAAATACGATAATCGGGCGGAATTCTAGTTGTTTGGCCGAAAAACGCAAAAAATGAGGAACGATCATGGCGGGGCGGATACTATGGTTCCTTAGGTCGTATTTTATAGTCCGGAAATATTTTAGGCGATAGGGGTCCGGAGGTCCCGGGACCACTCGGAAGGTGTGGGCTATAACACACAAAAATATGGGAATCGCGCGGAATTCTAGTTGTTTGGCCGAAAAACGCAAAAAATGAGGAACGATCATGGCGTGGCGGATACTATCGTCAGGAGGTCCCGGGACCACTCGGAAGGCGTGGGCTATAACACACAAAAATATAGGAATAGCGCGGAATTCTAGTTGTTTGGCCGAAAAATGCAAAAAATGAGGAACGATCATGGCGGGGTGGTTACTATGGTTCCTTAGGTCGTATTTCATAGTCCGGAAATATTTTAGGCGATAGGGGTCAGGAGGTCCCGGGGCCACTCGGAAGGTATGGGCTATAACACACAAAAATATGGGAATCGCGCGGAATTCTAGTTGTTTGACCGAAAAACGCAAAAAATGAGGAACGATCATGGTGGGGCGGATACTATGGTTCCTTAGGTCGTATTTGATAGTCCGGAAAAATATTAGGCGATAGGGGTCAGGAGGTCTCGGGACCACTCGAAAGGCGTGGGCTATAACACACAAAAATACGGTAATCGGGCGGAATTCTAGTTGTTTGGCCGAAAAATGCAAAAAATGAGGAACGATCATGGCGGGGCGGATACTATGGTTCCTTAGGTCGTATTTGATAGTCCGGAAATATTTTAGGCGATAGGGGTCCGGAGGTCCCGGGACCACTCGGAAGGTGTGGGCTATAACACACAAAAATATGGGAATCGCGCGGAATTCTAGTTGTTTGGCCGAAAAATGCAAAAAATGAGGAACGATCATGGCGTGGCGGATACTATCGTTCCTTAGGTCGTATTTGATAGTCCGGAAAAATATTAGGCGAAAAGGGGTCAGGAGGTCCCGGGACCACTCGGAAGGCGTGGGCTATAACACACAAAAATATAGGAATAGCGCGGAATTCTAGTTGTTTGGCCGAAAAATGCAAAAAATGAGGAACGATCATGGCGGGGTGGTTACTATGGTTCCTTAGCTCTTATTTGATAGTCCAAAAAAAATTTAGGCGATAGGGGTCCGGAGACCCGGGACCACTCGGAAGGCGTGGGCTATAACACACAAAAATATGGGATAGCGCGGAATTCTAGTTGTTTGGCCGAAAAATGCAAAAAATGAGGAATGATCATGGCGAGGCGGATACTATAGTTCCTTAGTTCGTATTTGATAGTCCGGACAAATTTTAGGCGATAGGGGTCCGGAGGTCCCGGGACCGCTCGGAAGGTGTGGGCTATAACACACAAAAATATGGGAGTCGCGCGGAATTCTAGTTGTTTGGCCGAAAAACGCAAAAAATGAGGAACGATCATGGCGTGGCGGATACTATGGTTCCTTAGGTCGTATTTGATAGTCCGGAAAAATATTAGGCGATAGGGGTCAGGAGGTCCCGGGACCACTCGAAAGGCGTGGGCTATAACACACAAAAATATGGTAATCGCGCGGAATTCTAGTTGTTTGGCAGAAAAACGCAAAACATAAGGAACGATTATGGCGGGGCGGTTACTATGGTTCCTTAGGTCGTATTTGATGGTCCGGAAAATTTTTTGGCGATCGGGGTTCGGGGTTCCGGGGACCACTTAGAAGGCGTGGGTATAGCACACGAAAATATAGGAATCGGGCGTAATTCTAGTTTTTTGGCCGAAAAATGCAAAAAGTAAGAAACGATGATGGCGGGGTGGTTACTATGGTTCCTTAGGTCGTATTTGATGGCCCGGAAAAATTTTAGGCGATCGGGGTCCGGGGGTTCCGGAACCACTTGGAAAGGTGGGCAATAGCACACAAAAATATTGTAATCGGGCGGAATTCTAGTTTTTTGGCCGAAAAAAGCAACAAATGAGGAATGATCATGGATGGGCGGTGACTATGGTTCCTTAGGTCGTATTTGATAGTCCGGAAAAATTTTAGGCGATAGGGGTCAGGAGGTCTCGGGACCACTCGGAAGGTGTGGGCTATAACACACAAAAATATGGGAATCGCGTGGAATTCTAGTTGATTGGCCGAAAAATGCAAAAAATGAGGAACGATCATGGTGGGGCGGATACTATGGTTCCTTAGGTCATATTTGATAGTCCAGAAAAATATTAGGCGATAGGGGTCAGGAGGTCTCGGGACCACTCGAAAGGCGTGGGCTATAACACACAAAAATACGATAATCGGGCGGAATTCTAGTTGTTTGGCCGAAAAACGCAAAAAATGAGGAACGATCATGGCGGGGCGGATACTATGGTTCCTTAGGTCGTATTTTATAGTCCGGAAATATTTTAGGCGATAGGGGTCCGGAGGTCCCGGGACCACTCGGAAGGTGTGGGCTATAACACACAAAAATATGGGAATCGCGCGGAATTCTAGTTGTTTGGCCGAAAAACGCAAAAAATGAGGAACGATCATGGCGTGGCGGATACTATCGTCAGGAGGTCCCGGGACCACTCGGAAGGCGTGGGCTATAACACACAAAAATATAGGAATAGCGCGGAATTCTAGTTGTTTGGCCGAAAAATGCAAAAAATGAGGAACGATCATGGCGGGGTGGTTACTATGGTTCCTTAGGTCGTATTTCATAGTCCGGAAATATTTTAGGCGATAGGGGTCAGGAGGTCCCGGGGCCACTCGGAAGGTATGGGCTATACCACACAAAAATATGGGAATCGCGCGGAATTCTAGTTGTTTGACCGAAAAACGCAAAAAATGAGGAACGATCATGGTGGGGCGGATACTATGGTTCCTTAGGTCGTATTTGATAGTCCGGAAAAATATTAGGCGATAGGGGTCAGGAGGTCTCGGGACCACTCGAAAGGCGTGGGCTATAACACACAAAAATACGGTAATCGGGCGGAATTCTAGTTGTTTGGCCGAAAAATGCAAAAAATGAGGAACGATCATGGCGGGGCGGATACTATGGTTCCTTAGGTCGTATTTGATAGTCCGGAAATATTTTAGGCGATAGGGGTCCGGAGGTCCCGGGACCACTCGGAAGGTGTGGGCTATAACACACAAAAATATGGGAATCGCGCGGAATTCTAGTTGTTTGGCCGAAAAATGCAAAAAATGAGGAACGATCATGGCGTGGCGGATACTATCGTTCCTTAGGTCGTATTTGATAGTCCGGAAAAATATTAGGCGAAAAGGGGTCAGGAGGTCCCGGGACCACTCGGAAGGCGTGGGCTATAACACACAAAAATATAGGAATAGCGCGGAATTCTAGTTGTTTGGCCGAAAAATGCAAAAAATGAGGAACGATCATGGCGGGGTGGTTACTATGGTTCCTTAGCTCTTATTTGATAGTCCAAAAAAAATTTAGGCGATAGGGGTCCGGAGACCCGGGACCACTCGGAAGGCGTGGGCTATAACACACAAAAATATGGGATAGCGCGGAATTCTAGTTGTTTGGCCGAAAAATGCAAAAAATGAGGAACGATCATGGCGAGGCGGATACTATAGTTCCTTTAGTTCGTATTTGATAGTCCGGAAAAATTTTAGGCGATAGGGGTCCGGAGGTCCCGGGACCGCTCGGAAGGTGTGGGCTATAACACACAAAAATATGGGAGTCGCGCGGAATTCTAGTTGTTTGGCCGAAAAACGCAAAAAATGAGGAACGATCATGGCGTGGCGGATACTATGGTTCCTTAGGTCGTATTTGATAGTCCGGAAAAATATTAGGCGATAGGGGTCAGGTGGTCCCGGGACCACTCGAAAGGAGTGGGCTATAACACACAAAAATATGGTAATCGCGCGGAATTCTAGTTGTTTGGCAGAAAAACGCAAAACATAAGGAACGATTATGGCGGGGCGGTTACTATGGTTCCTTAGGTCGTATTTGATGGTCCGGAAAATTTTTTGGCGATCGGGGTTCGGGGTTCCGGGGACCCCTTGGAAGGCGTGGGCTAAAGCACACGAAAATATGGAAATCGCGCGGAATTCTAGTTTTTTGGCAGAAAAACGCAAAAGACTAGGAACGATCATGACGGGGCGGTGATTATGGTTCCTTAGGTCGTATTTGATAGTCCGGAAAATTTTTAGGCGATCCGGCTCCGGGGGGCCCGACCCACTCGGAAGGCGTGGGCGATAGCACACAAAAATATGGGAATCGGGCGGAATTCTAGTTTTTTAGCCAGAAAATTCAAAAAATGAGGAACGATCATGGAGAGGCGGTGACTATGGTTCCTTAGGTCCTAATTGATTGCCCAAAATTTTTTTAGGCGATCCGAGTCCGGCGGCCAGGCCCACTCGGAAGGCGTGGGCAATACCACACAAAAATTTGGTAATCGAGCGGAATTCTAGTTTTTTGGCCGAAAAATGCGATAAACGAGGAACGATCATGGCGGGGCGGTGACTATGGTTCCTTAGGTCATATTTGATGGCCCGAAAAATTTTAGGCGATCGGGGTCAACGGCTCCCGGGACCACTCGGAAGGCGTAAGCTATAGAACACTAAAATAAGCAAATCGCGCAGAGTACTAGTTTTTTGGCCGAAAAATGCAAAGCATTTGGAACGATCATGGTGGGGCGGTGACTATGGTACCTTAGGTCGTATTTGATAGTCCGGAAAAATTTTAGGCGATCGGGGTCCGCGGCTCCCCGGACCACTTGGAAGGCGTGGGTATAGCACCCGAAAATATGGGAATCGGGCGTAATTCTAGCTTTTTGGCCGAAAAATGCAAAAAGTGAGAAACGATGATGGCGGGGCGGTTACTATGGTTCCTTAGGTCGTATTTGACGGCCCGGAAAAATTTTAGGCGATCGGGGTCCGGGGGTCCCCGAACCACTTGGAAAGGTGGGCAATAGCACACAAAAATATTGTAATCGGGCGGAATTCTAGTTTTTGGCCGAAAAACGCAACAAATGAGGAATGATCATGGCTGGGCGGTGACTATGGTTCCTTAGGTCGTATTTGATAGTCCGGAAAAATATTAGGCGATAGGGGTCAGGAGGTCCCGGGACCACTCGAAAGGCGTGGGCTATAACACACAAAAATATGTTAATCGCGCGGAATTCTAGTTGTTTGGCCGAAAAACGCAAAAAATGAGGAACGATCATGGCGGGGCGGATACTATGGTTCCTTAGGTCGTATTTGATAGTCCAGAAAAATTTTAGGCGATAGGGGTCCGGAGGTCCCGGGACCACTCGGAAGGTGTGGGCTATAACACACAAAAATATGGGAATCGCGCGGAATTCTAGTTGTTTGGCCGAAAAATGCAAAAAATGAGGAACGATCATGGCGTGGCGGATACTATCGTTCCTTAGGTCGTATTTGATAGTCCGGAAAAATATTAGGCGAAAAGGGGTCAGGAGGTCCCGGGACCACTCGGAAGGCGTGGGCTATAACACACAAAAATATAGGAATAGCGCGGAATTCTAGTTGTTTGGCCGAAAAATGCAAAAAATGAGGAACGATCATGGCGGGGTGGTTACTATGGTTCCTTAGCTCTTATTTGATAGTCCAAACAAAAATTTAGGCGATAGGGGTCCGGAGACCCGGGACCACTCGGAAGGCGTGGGCTATAACACACAAAAATATGGGATAGCGCGGAATTCTAGTTGTTTGGCCGAAAAATGCAAAAAATGAGGAACGATCATGGCGAGGCGGATACTATGGTTCCTTAGTTCGTATTTGATAGTCCGGAAAAATTTTAGGCGATAGGGGTCCGGATTTCCCGGGACCACTCGGAAGGTGTGGGCTATAACACACAAAAATATGGGAATCGCGCGGAATTCTAGTTGTTTGGCCAAAAAATGCCAGACAATGAGGAACGATCATGGCGGGGCAGATACTATGGTTCCTTAGGTCGTATTTGATAGTCCGGAAAAATATTAGGCGATAGGGGTCAGGAGGTCCAGGGACCACTCGAAAGGCGTGGGCTATAACACACAAAAATATGGTAATCGCGCGGAATTCTAGTTGTTTGGCAGAAAAATGCAAAACATGAGGAAAGATCATGGCGGGGCGGTTACTATGGTTCCTTAGGTCGTATTTGATGGCCCGGAATATTTTTAGGCGATCGGGGTTCGGGGTTCCCGGGACCCCTTGGAAGGTGTGGGCTAAAGCACACGAAAATATGGAAATCGCGCGGAATTCTAGTTGTTTGGCTGAAAAACGCAAAAGACTAGGAACGATCATGGCGGGGAGGTGACTATGGTTCCTTAGGTCGTATTTGATAGTCCGGAAAATTTTTAGGAGATCCGGCTCCGGGGGGCCCGACCCGCTCGGAAGGCGTGGGCGATAGCACACAAAAATATGGGAATCGGGCGGAATTCTAGTATTTTGGCCGAAAAATGCTATAAATGAGGAACGATCATGGCGGGGCGGTGACTATGGTTCCTTAGGTCGTTTTCGATAGTCCGGAAAAATTTTAGGCGATCGGGGTCCGCGGCTCCCCGGACCACTTGGAAGGCGTGGGTATAGCACACGAAAATATAGGAATCGGGCGTAATTCTAGTTTTTTGGCCGAAAAATGCAAAAAGTAAGAAACGATGATGGCGGGGTGGTTACTATGGTTCCTTAGGTCGTATTTGACGGCCCGAAAAAATTTTAGGCGATCGGGGTCCGGGGGTTCCGGAACCACTTGGAAAGGTGGGCAATAGCACACAAAAATATTGTAATCGGGCGGAATTCTAGTTTTTTGGCCGAAAAACGCAACAAATGAGGAATGATCATGGGGGGGCGGATACTATGGTTCCTTAGGTCATATTTGATAGTCTGGAAAAATTTTAGGCGATAGGGGTCCGGAGGTCCCGGGACCACTCGGAAGGTGTGGGCTATAACACACAAAAATATGGGAATCGCGCGGAATTCTAGTTGTTTGGCCGAAAAACGCAAAAAATGAGGAACGATCATGGCGGGGCGGATACTATGGTTCCTTAGGTCGTATTTGATAGTCCGGAAAAATATTAGGCGAAAAGGGGTCAGGAGGTCCCGGGACCACTCGGAAGGCGTGGGCTATAACACACAAAAATATAGGTATCGCGCGGAATTCTAGTTGTTTGGCCGAAAAATGCAAAAAATGAGGAACGATCATGGCGGGGCGGTTACTATGGTTCCTTAGGTCTTATTTGATAGTCCGGAAAAATTTTAGGCGATCGGGGTCCACGGCTCCCGGGACCACTCAGAAGGCGTAAGCTATAGAACACTAAAATAAGCAAATCGCGCGGCGTTCTAGTTTTTGGCCGAAAAATACAAAGCATTTGGAAAGATCATGGTGGGGCGGTGACTATGGTACCTTAGGTCGTATTTGATAGTCCGGAAAAATTTTAGGCGATCGGGGTCCGCGGCTCCCCTGACCACTTGGAAGGCGTGGGTATAGCACACGAAAATATGGGAATCGGGCGTAATTCTAGTTTTTTGGCCGAAAAATGCAAAAAATGAGAAACGATGATGGCGGGGCGGTTACTATGGTTCCTTAGGTCATATTTGATGGCCCGGAAAAATTTTAAGCGATCGGGGTCCGGGGGTCCCGGAACCACTTGGAAGGGTGGGCAATAGCACACAAAAATATTGTAATCGGGCGAAATTCTAGTTTTTTGGCCGAAAAACGCAACAAATGAGGAATGATCATGGCTGGGCGGTGACTATAGTTCCTTAGGTTGTATTTGATAGTCCGGAAAAATTTTAGGCGATAGGGGTCCGGAGATTCCGGGTTCACTTGGAAGGCGTGGGCTATAGGACACGAAAATATGGGAATCGCGCGGAATTCTAGTTTTTTGGCGGAAAAACGGAAAAAACTAGGAACGATCATGGCTGGGCGGTGACTATGGTTCCTTAGGTCTTATTTGATAGTCCGGAATATTTTTAGGCGATATGGGTCAGGAGACCCGGGACCACTCGGAAGGCGTGGGCTATAACTCACAAAAATATGGGATAGCGCGAAATTCTAGTTGTTTGGCCGAAAAACGGAAAGAATGAGGAACGATCATGGCGGGGCGGATACTATGGTTCCTTAGGTCGTATTTGATAGTCCAGAAAAATTTTAGGCGATAGGGGTCCGGAGGTCCCGGGACCACTCGGAAAGTGTGGGCTATAACACACAAAAATATGGGAGTCGCGCGGAATTCTAGTTGTTTGGCCGAAAAATGCAAAAAATGAGGAACGATCATGGCGGAGAGGATACTATGGTTCCTTAGGTCGTATTTGATAGTCCGGAAAAATATTAGGCGATAGGGGTCAGGAGGTCCCGGGACCACTCGGAACGCGTGGGCTATAACACACAAAAATATGGGAATCGCGCGGAATTCTAGTTGTTTGGCCGAAAAACGCAAAAAATGAGGAACGATCATGGCGGGGTGGTTACTATGGTTCCTTAGGACGTATTTGATGGCCCGAAAAATTTTAGGCGATCTGGGTCCACGGCTCCCGGGACCACTCGGAAGGCATAAGCGATAGCACACTAAAATATGCAAATCGCACGGAGTTCTAGTTTTTTGGCCGAAAAATGCAAAGCATTTGGAACGATCATGGTAGGGCGGTGACTATGGTACCTTAGGTCGTATTTGATAGTCCGGAAAAATTTTAGGTGATAGGGGTCCGGAGGTCCCGGGACCACTCGGAAGGTGTGGGCTATAACACACAAAAATATGGGAATCGCGCAGAATTCTAGTTGTTCGGCCGAAAAACGCAAAAAATGAGGAACGATCATGGCGGGGCGGATACTATGGTTCCTTAGGTCGTATTTGATAGTCCGGAAAAATATTAGGCGATAGGGGTCAGGAGGTCCCGGGACCACTCGAAAGGCGTGGGCTATAACACACAAAAATATAGGAATAGCGCGGAATTCTAGTTGTTTGGCCGAAAAATGCAAAAAATGAGGAACGATCATGGCGGGGTGGTTACTATGGTTCCTTAGCTCTTATTTGATAGTCCAAAAAAAATTTAGGCGATAGGGGTCCGGAGACCCGGGACCACTCGGAAGGCGTGGGCTATAACACACAAAAATATGGGATAGCGCGGAATTCTAGTTGTTTGGCCGAAAAATGCAAAAAATGAGGAACGATCATGGCGAGGCGGATACTATAGTTCCTTAGTTCGTATTTGATAGTCCGGAAAAATTTTAGGCGATAGGGGTCCGGAGGTCCCGGGACCGCTCGGAAGGTGTGGGCTATAACACACAAAAATATGGGAGTCGCGCGGAATTCTAGTTGTTTGGCCGAAAAACGCAAAAAATGAGGAACGATCATGGCATGGCGGATACTATGGTTCCTTAGGTCGTATTTGATAGTCCGGAAAAATATTAGGCGATAGGGGTCAGGAGGTCCCGGGACCACTCGAAAGGCGTGGGCTATAACACACAAAAATATGGTAATCGCGCGGAATTCTAGTTGTTTGGCAGAAAAACGCAAAACATGAGGAACGATTATGGCGGGGCGGTTACTATGGTTCCTTAGGTCGTATTTGATGGCCCGGAAAATTTTTTGGCGATCGGGGTTCGGGGTTCCCGGGACCCCTTGGAAGGCGTGGGCTAAAGCACACGAAAATATGGAAATCGCGCGGAATTCTAGTTTTTTGGCAGAAAAACGCAAAAGACTAGGAACGATCATGACGGGGCGGTGATTATGGTTCCTTAGGTCGTATTTGATAGTCCGGAAAATTTTTAGGCGATCCGGCTCCGGGGGCCCGACCCACTCGGAAGGCGTGGGCGATAGCACACAAAAATATGGGAATCGGGCGGAATTCTAGTTTTTTAGCCAGAAAATTCAAAAAATGAGGAACGATCATGGAGAGGCGGTGACTATGGTTCCTTAGGTCCTAATTGATTGCCCAAAATTTTTTTAGGCGATCCGAGTCCGGCGGCCAGGCCCACTCGGAAGGCGTGGGCTATAGCACACAAAAATTTGGTAATCGAGCGGAATTCTAGTTTTTTGGCCGAAAAATGCGATAAACGAGGAACGATCATGGCGGGGCGGTGACTATGGTTCCTTAGGTCATATTTGATGGCCCGGAAAATTTTAGGCGATCGGGGTCAACGGCTCCCGGGACCACTCGGAAGGCGTAAGCTATAGAACACTAAAATAAGCAAATCGCGCAGAGTACTAGTTTTTTGGCCGAAAAATGCAAAGCATTTGGAACGATCATGGTGGGGCGGTGAGTATGGTACCTTAGGTCGTATTTGATAGTCCGGAAAAATTTTAGGCGATCGGGGTCCGCGGCTCCCCGGACCACTTGGAAGGCGTGGGTATAGCACCCGAAAATATGGGAATCGGGCGTAATTCTAGCTTTTTGGCCGAAAAATGCAAAAAGTGAGAAACGATGATGGCGGGGCGGTTACTATGGTTCCTTAGGTCGTATTTGACGGCCCGGAAAAATTTTAGGCGATCGGGGTCCGGGGGTCCCCGAACCACTTGGAAAGGTGGGCAATAGCACACAAAAATATTGTAATCGGGCGGAATTCTAGTTTTTGGCCGAAAAACGCAACAAATGAGGAATGATCATGGCTGGGCGGTGACTATGGTTCCTTAGGTCGTATTTGATAGTCCGGAAAAATATTAGGCGATAGGGGTCAGGAGGTCCCGGGACCACTCGAAAGGCGTGGGCTATAACACACAAAAATATGTTAATCGCGCGGAATTCTAGTTGTTTGGCCGAAAAACGCAAAAAATGAGGAACGATCATGGCGGGGCGGATACTATGGTTCCTTAGGTCGTATTTGATAGTGCAGAAAAATTTTAGGCGATAGGGGTCCGGAGGTCCCGGGACCACTCGGAAGGTGTGGGCTATAACACACAAAAATATGGGAATCGCGCGGAATTCTAGTTGTTTGGCCGAAAAATGCAAAAAATGAGGAATGATCATGGCGTGGCGGATACTATCGTTCCTTAGGTCGTATTTGATAGTCCGAAAATATATTAGGCGAAAAGGGGTCAGGAGGTCCCGGGACCACTCGGAAGGCGTGGGCTATAACACACAAAAATATAGGAATAGCGCGGAATTCTAGTTGTTTGGCCGAAAAATGCAAAAAATGAGGAACGATCATGGCGGGGTGGTTACTATGGTTCCTTAGCTCTTATTTGATAGTCCAAACAAAAATTTAGGCGATAGGGGTCCGGAGACCCGGGACCACTCGGAAGGCGTGGGCTATAACACACAAAAATATGGGATAGCGCGGAATTCTAGTTGTTTGGCCGAAAAATGCAAAAAATGAGGAACGATCATGGCGAGGCGGATACTATGGTTCCTTAGTTCGTATTTGATAGTCCGGAAAAATTTTAGGCGATAGGGGTCCGGATTTCCCGGGACCACTCGGAAGGTGTGGGCTATAACACACAAAAATATGGGAATCGCGCGGAATTCTAGTTGTTTGGCCGAAAAACGCCAGATAATGAGGAACGATCATGGCGGGGCGGATACTATGGTTCCTTAGGTCGTATTTGATAGTCCGGAAAAATATTAGGCGATAGGGGTCAGGAGGTCCAGGGACCACTCGAAAGGCGTGGGCTATAACACACAAAAATATGGTAATCGCGCGGAATTCTAGTTGTTTGGCAGAAAAATGCAAAACATGAGGAACGATCATGGCGGGGCGGTTACTATGGTTCCTTAGGTCGTATTTGATGGCCCGGAAAATTTTTAGGCGATCGGGGTTCGGGGTTCCTGGGACCCCTTGGAAGGTGTGGGCTTTAGCACACGAAAATATGGAAATCGCGCGGAATTCTAGTTGTTTGGCTGAAAAACGCAAAAGACTAGGAACGATCATGGCGGGGAGGTGACTATGGTTCCTTAGGTCGTATTTGATAGTCCGGAAAATTTTTAGGAGATCCGGCTCCGGGGGGCCCGACCCGCTCGGAAGGCGTGGGCGATAGCACACAAAAATATGGGAATCGGGCGGAATTCTAGTATTTTGGCCGAAAAACGCTATAAATGAGGAACGATCATGGCGGGGCGGTGACTATGGTTCCTTAGGTCGTTTTCGATAGTCCGGAAAAATTTTAGGCGATCGGGGTCCGCGGCTCCCCGGACCACTTGGAAGGCGTGGGTATAGCACACGAAAATATAGGAATCGGGCGTAATTCTAGTTTTTTGGCCGAAAAATGCAAAAAGTAAGAAACGATGATGGCGGGGTGGTTACTATGGTTCCTTAGGTCGTATTTGACGGCCCGAAAAAATTTTAGGCGATCGGGGTCCGGGGGTTCCGGAACCACTTGGAAAGGTGGGCAATAGCACACAAAAATATTGTAATCGGGCGGAATTCTAGTTTTTTGGCCGAAAAACGCAACAAATGAGGAATGATCATGGGGGGCCGGATACTATGGTTCCTTAGGTCATATTTGATAGTCTGGAAAAATTTTAGGCGATAGGGGTCCGGAGGTCCCGGGACCACTCGGAAGGTGTGGGCTATAACACACAAAAATATGGGAATCGTGCGGAATTCTAGTTGTTTGGCCGAAAAACGCAAAAAATGAGGAACGATCATGGCGGGGCGGATACTATGGATCCTTAGGTCGTATTTGATAGTCCGGAAAAATATTAGGCGAAAAGGGGTCAGGAGGTCCCGGGACCACTCGGAAGGCGTGGGCTATAACACACAAAAATATAGGTATCGCGCGGAATTCTAGTTGTTTGGCCGAAAAATGCAAAAAATGAGGAACGATCATGGCGGGGCGGTTACTGTGGTTCCTTAGGTCTTATTTGATAGTCCGGAAAAATTTTAGGCGATCGGGGTCCACGGCTCCCGGGACCACTCAGAAGGCGTAAGCTATAGAACACTAAAATAAGCAAATCGCGCGGCGTTCTAGTTTTTGCCCGAAAAATACAAAGCATTTGGAAAGATCATGGTGGGGCGGTGACTATGGTACCTTAGGTCGTATTTGATAGTCCGGAAAACTTTTAGGCGATCGGGGTCCGCGGCTCCCCTGACCACTTGGAAGGCGTGGGTATAGCACATGAAAATATGGGAATCGTCCGTAATTCTAGTTTTTTGGCCGAAAAATGCAAAAAATGAGAAACGATGATGGCGGGGCGGTTACTATGGTTCCTTAGGTCATATTTGATGGCCCGGAAAAATTTTAAGCGATCGGGGTCCGGGGGTCCCGGAACCACTTGGAAGGGTGGGCAATAGCACACAAAAATATTGTAATCGGGCGAAATTCTAGTTTTTTGGCCGAAAAACGCAACAAATGAGGAATGATCATGGCTGGGCGGTGACTATAGTTCCTTAGGTTGTATTTGATAGTCCGGAAAAATTTTAGGCGATAGGGGTCCGGAGATTCCCGGGTTCACTTGGAAGGCGTGGGCTATAGGACACGAAAATATGGGAATCGCGCGGAATTCTAGTTTTTTGGCCGAAAAACGGAAAAAACTAGGAACGATCATGGCTGGGCGGTGACTATGGTTCCTTAGGTCTTATTTGATAGTCCGGAAAAATTTTAGGCGATAGGGGTCCGGAGACCCGGGACCACTCGGAAGGCGTGGGCTATAACTCACAAAAATATGGGATAGCGCGGAATTGTAGTTGTTTGGCCGAAAAACGGAAAGAATGAGGAACGATCATGGCGGGGCGGATACTATGGTTCCTTAGGTCGTATTTGATAGTCCAGAAAAATTTTAGGCGATAGGGGTCCGGAGGTCCCGGGACCACTCGGAAAGTGTGGGCTATAACACACAAAAATATGGGAGTCGCGCGGAATTCTAGTTGTTTGGCCGAAAAATGCAAAAAATGAGGAACGATCATGGCGGAGAGGATACTATGGTTCCTTAGGTCGTATTTGATAGTCCGGAAAAATATTAGGCGATAGGGGTCAGGAGGTCCCGGGACCACTCGGAACGCGTGGGCTATAACACACAAAAATATGGGAATCGCGCGGAATTCTAGATGTTTGGCCGAAAAATGCAAAAAATGAGGAACGATCATGGCGGGGTGGTTACTATGGTTCCTTAGGACGTATTTGATGGCCCGGAAAATTTTAGGCGATCGGGGTCCACGGCTCCCGGGACCACTCGGAAGGCGTAAGCTATAGCACACTAAAATATGCAAATCGCACGGAGTTCTAGTTTTTTGGCCGAAAAATGCAAAGCATTTGGAACGATCATGGTAGGGCGGTGACTATGGTACCTTAGGTCGTATTTGATAGTCCGGAAAAATTTTAGGTGATAGGGGTCCGGAGGTCCCGGGACCACTCGGAAGGTGTGGGCTATAACACACAAAAATATGGGAATCGCGCGGAATTCTAGTTGTTCGGCCGAAAAACGCAAAAAATGAGGAACGATCATGGCGGGGCGGATACTATGGTTCCTTAGGTCTTATTTGATAGTCCAGAAAAATATTAGGCGATAGGGGTCAGGAGGTCCCGGGACCACTCGAAAGGCGTGGGCTATAACACACAAAAATATGGAAATCGCGCGGAATTCTAGTTGTTTGGCCGAAAAACGCAAAAAATAAGGAACAATCATGGCGTGGGGGATACTATCGTTCCTTAGGTCGTATTTGATAGTCTGGAAAAATATTAGGCGAAAAGGGGTCAGGAGGTCCCGGGACCACTCGGAAGGCGTGGGCTATAACACACAAAAATATAGGAATCGCATGGAATTCTAGTTGTTTGGCCGAAAAACGCAAAAAATGAGGAGCGATCATGGAGAGGCGGATACTATGGTTCCTTAGGTCGTATTTGATAGTCCGGAAAAATATTAGGCGATAGGGGTCAGGAGGTCCCGGGACCACTCGAAAGGCGTGGGCTATAACACACAAAAATATGGTAATCGCGCGGAATTCTAGTTGTTTGGCAGAAAAACGCAAAACATGAGGAACGATCATGGCGGGGCGGTTACTATGGTTCCTTAGGTCGTATTTGATGGCCCGGAAAATTTTTAGGCGATCGGGGTTCGGGGTTCCCGGGACCCCTTGGAAGGCGTGGGCTAAAGCACACGAAAATATGGAAATCGCGCGAAATTCTAGTTGTTTGGCTGAAAAACGCAAAAGACTAGGAACGATCATGGCAGGGAGGTGACTATGGTTCCTTAGGTCTTATTTGATAGTCTGGAAAATTTTTAGGCGATCCGGCTCCGGGGGGCCCGACCCACTCGGAAGGCGTGGGCGATAGCACACAAAAATATGGGAATCGGGCGGAATTCTAGTATTTTGGCCGAAAAACGCAATAAATGAGGAATGATCATGGCGGGGCGGTGACTATGGTTCCTTAGGTTGTTTTTGATAGTCCGGAAAAATTTTAGGTGATCGGGGTCCGCGGCTCCCCGGACCACTTGGAAGGCGTGGGTATAGCCCACGAAAATATAGGAATCGGGCGTAGTTCTAGAATTTTTGGCCGAAAAATGCAAAAATTGAGAAACGATGATAGCGGGGTGGTTACTATGGTTCCTTAGGTCGTATTTGACGGCCCGAAAAAATTTTAGGCGATCGGGGTCCGGGGGTTCCGGAACCACTTGGAAAGGTGGGCAATAGCACACAAAAATATTGTAATCGGGCGGAATTCTAGTTTTTTGGCCGAAAAACGCAACAAATGAGGAATTATCATGGCTGGGCGGTGACTATGGTTCCTTAGGTCGTATTTGATAGTCCGGAAAAATTTTAGGCGATAGGGGTCAGGAGGTCCCGGGACCACTCGGAAGGTGTGGGCTATAACACACAAAAATATAGGAATCGCGCGGAATTCTAGTTGTTTGCCGAAAAATGCAAAAAATGAGGAACTATCATGGTGGGGAGGATACTATGGTTCCTTCGGTTGTATTTGATAGTCCGGAAAAATATTAGGCGATAGGGGTCAGAAGGTCCCGGGACCACTCGAAAGGCGTGGGCTATAACACACTAAAATAAGGTAATCGCGCGGAATTCTAGTTGTTTGGCCGAAAAACGCAAAAAATGAGGAACGATCATGGCGGGGGGGATACTATGGTTCCTTAGGTCGTATTTGATAGTCCGGAAATATTTTAGGCGATAGGGGTCCGGAGGTCCCGGGACCACTCGGAAGGTGTGGGCTATAACACACAAAAATATGGGAATCGCGCGGAATTCCAGTTGTTTGGCCGAAAAACGCAAAAAATGAGGAACGATCATGGCGTGGCAGATACTATCGTTCCTTAGGTCGTATTTGATAGTCCGGAAAAATATTAGGCGAATAGGGGTCAGGAGGTCCCGGGACCACTCGGAAGGCGTGGGCTATAACACACAAAAATATAGGAATCGCGCGGAATTCTAGTTGTTTGGCCGAAAAATGCAAAAAATGAGGAACGATCATGGCGGGGCAGTTACTATGGTTCCTTAGGTCTTATTTGATAGTCCGGAAAAATTTTAGGCGATCGGGGTCCACGGCTCCCGGGACCACTCAGAAGGCGTAAGCTATAGAACACTAAAATAAGCAAATCGCGCGGCGTTCTAGTTTTTGGCCGAAAAATACAAAGCATTTGGAAAGATCATGGTGGGGCAGTGACTATGTTCCTTAGGTCGTATTTGATAATCCGGAAAAAATTTAGGCGATCGGGGTCCGGAGGTCCCGGGACCACTCGGAAGGTGTGGGCTATAACACACAAAAATATGGGAATCGCACGGAATTCTAGTTGTTTGGCCAAAAAATGCAAAAAATGAGGAACGATCATGGCGAGGCGGATACTATGGTTCCTTAGGTCTTATTTGATAGTCCGGAAAAATTTTAGGCGATATGGGTCCGGAGACCCGGGACCACTCGGAAGGCGTGGGCTATATATAACACACAAAAATATGGGATAGCGCGGAATTCTAGTTGTTTGGCCGAAAAATGCAAAGAATGAGGAATGATCATGGCTGGGTGGTGACTATGGTTCCTTAGGTCTTATTTGATAGTCCGGAAAAATTTTAGGCGATATGGGTCCGGAGACCCGGGACCACTCGGAAGGCGTGGGCTATATATAACACACAAAAATATGGGATAGCGTGGAATTCTAGTTGTTTGGCCGAAAAATGCAAAGAATGAGGAATGATCATGGCTGGGTGGTGACTATGGTTCCTTAGGTCTTATTTGATAGTCCGGAAAAATTTTAGGCGATATGGGTCCGGAGACCCGGGACCACTCGGAAGGCGTGGGCTATAACTCACAAAAATATGGGATAGCGCGGAATTCTTGTTGTTTGGCCGAAAAACGGAAAGAATGAGGAACGATCATGGCGGGGCGGATACTATGGTTCCTTAGGTCGTATTTGATAGTCCAGAAAAATTTTAGGCGATAGGGGTCCGGAGGTCCCGGGACCACTCGGAAAGTGTGGGCTATAACACACAAAAATATGGGAGTCGCGCGGAATTCTAGTTGTTTGGCCGAAAAATGCAAAAAATGAGGAACGATCATGGCGGAGAGGATACTATGGTTCCTTAGGTCGTATTTGATAGTCCGGAAAAATATTAGGCGATAGGGGTCAGGAGGTCCCGGGACCACTCGGAACGCGTGGGCTATAACACACAAAAATATGGGAATCGCGCGGAATTCTAGATGTTTGGCCGAAAAACACAAAAAATGAGGAACGATCATGGCGGGGTGGTTACTATGGTTCCTTAGGACGTATTTGATGGCCCGGAAAATTTTAGGCGATCGGGGTCCACGGCTCCCGGGACCACTCGGAAGGCGTAAGCTATAGCACACTAAAATATGCAAATCGCACGGAGTTCTAGTTTTTGGCCGAAAAATGCAAAGCATTTGGAACGATCATGGTAGGGCGGTGACTATGGTACCTTAGGTCGTATTTGATAGTCCGGAAAAATTTTAGGTGATAGGGGTCCGGAGGTCCCGGGACCACTCGGAAGGTGTGGGCTATAACACACAAAAATATGGGAATCGCGCGGAATTCTAGTTGTTCGGCCGAAAAACGCAAAAAATGAGGAACGATCATGGCGGGGCGGATACTATGGTTCCTTAGGTCTTATTTGATAGTCCGGAAAAATATTAGGCGATAGGGGTCAGGAGGTCCCGGGACCACTCGAAAGGCGTGGGCTATAACACACAAAAATATGGAAATCGCGCGGAATTCTAGTTGTTTGGCCGAAAAACGCAAAAAATGAGGAACAATCATGGCGTGGCGGATACTATCGTTCCTTAGGTCGTATTTGATAGTCCGGAAAAATATTAGGCGAAAAGGGGTCAGGAGGTCCCGGGACCACTCGGAAGGCGTGGGCTATAACACACAAAAATATAGGAATCGCGCGAAATTCTAGTTGTTTGGCCGAAAAACGCAAAAAATGAGGAGCGATCATGGAGAGGCGGATACTATGGTTCCTTAGGTCGTATTTGATAGTCCGGAAAAATATTAGGCGATAGGGGTCAGGAGGTCCCGGGACCACTCGAAAGGCGTGGGCTATAACACACAAAAATATGGTAATCGCGCGAAATTCTAGTTGTTTGGCAGAAAAACGCAAAACATGAGGAACGATCATGGCGGGGCGGTTACTATGGTTCCTTAGGTCGTATTTGATGGCCCGGAAATTTTTTAGGCGATCGGGGTTCGGGGTTCCCGGGACCCCTTGGAAGGCGTGGGCTAAAGCACACGAAAATATGGAAATCGCGCGAAATTCTAGTTGTTTGGCTTAAAAACGCAAAAGACTAGGAACGATCATGGCGGGGAGGTGACTATGGTTCCTTAGGTCTTATTTGATAGTCCGGAAAATTTTTAGGCGATCCGGCTCCGGGGGCCCGACCCACTCGGAAGGCGTGGGCGATAGCACACAAAAATATGGGAATCGGGCGGAATTCTAGTATTTTGGCCGAAAAACGCAATAAATGAGGAATGATCATGGCGGGGCGGTGACTATGGTTCCCTAGGTTGTTTTTGATAGTCCGGAAAAATTTTAGGTGATCGGGGTCCGCGGCTCCCCGGACCACTTGGAAGGCGTGGGTATAGCACACGAAAATATAGGAATCGGGCGTAGTTCTAGAATTTTTTGCCGAAAAATGCAAAAAGTGAGAAACGATGATAGCGGGGTGGTTACTATGGTTCCTTAGGTCGTATTTGACGGCCCGAAAAAATTTTAGGCGATCGGGGTCCGGGGGTTCCGGAACCACTTGGAAAGGTGGGCAATAGCACACAAAAATATTGTAATCGGGCGGAATTCTAGTTTTTTGGCCGAAAAATGCAACAAATGAGGAATTATCATGGCTGGGCGGTGACTATGGTTCCTTAGGTCGTATTTGATAGTCCGGAAAAATTTTAGGCGATAGGGGTCAGGAGGTCCCGGGACCACTCGGAAGGTGTGGGCAATAACACACAAAAATATAGGAATCGCGCGGAATTCTAGTTGTTTGCCGAAAAATGCAAAAAATGAGGAACTATCATGGTGGGGAGGATACTATGGTTCCTTAGGTTGTATTTGATAGTCCGGAAAAATATTAGGCGATAGGGGTCAGAAGGTCCCGGGACCACTCGAAAGGCGTGGGCTATAACACACTAAAATAAGGTAATCGCGCGGAATTCTAGTTGTTTGGCCGAAAAACGCAAAAAATGAGGAACGATCATGGCGGGGGGGATACTATGGTTCCTTAGGTCGTATTTGATAGTCCGGAAATATTTTAGGCGATAGGGGTCCGGAGGTCCCGGGACCACTCGGAAGGTGTGGGCTATAACACACAAAAATATGGGAATCGCGCGGAATTCCAGTTGTTTGGCCGAAAAACGCAAAAAGTGAGGAACGATCATGGCGTGGCGGATACTATCGTTCCTTAGGTCGTATTTGATAGTGCGGAAAAATATTAGGCGAATAGGGGTCAGGAGGTCCCGGGACCACTCGGAAGGCGTGGGCTATAACACACAAAAATATAGGAATCGCGCGGAATTCTAGTTGTTTGGCCGAAAAATGCAAAAAATGAGGAACGATCATGGCGGGGCAGTTACTATGGTTCCTTAGGTCTTATTTGATAGTCCGGAAAAATTTTAGGCGATCGGGGTCCACGGCTCCCGGGACCACTCAGAAGGCGTAAGCTATAGAACACTAAAATAAGCAAATCGCGCGGCGTTCTAGTTTTTGGCCGAAAAATACAAAGCATTTGGAAAGATCATGGTGGGGCAGTGACTATGTTCCTTAGGTCGTATTTGATAATCCGGAAAAAATTTAGGCGATCGGGGTCCGGAGGTCCCGGGACCACTCGGAAGGTGTGGGCTATAACACACAAAAATATGGGAATCGCGCGGAATTCTAGTTGTTTGGCCAAAAAATGCAAAAAATGAGGAACGATCATGGCGAGGCGGATACTATGGTTCCTTAGGTCTTATTTGATAGTCCGGAAAAATTTTAGGCGATATGGGTCCGGAGACCCGGGACCACTCGGAAGGCGTGGGCTATATATAACACACAAAAATATGGGATAGCGCGGAATTCTAGTTGTTTGGCCGAAAAATGCAAAGAATGAGGAATGATCATGGCTGGGTGGTGACTATGGTTCCTTAGGTCTTATTTGATACTCCGGAAAAATTTTAGGCGATATGGGTCCGGAGACCCGGGACCACTCGGAAGGCGTGGGCTATATATAACACACAAAAATATGGGAGTCGCGCGGAATTCTAGTTGTTTGGCCGAAAAATGCAAAGAATGAGGAACGATCATGGCGGGGAGGATACTATGGTTCCTTAGGTCATATTTGATAGTCTGGAAAAATTTTAGGCGATAGGGGTCCTGAGGTCCCGGGACCACTCGGAAGGTGTGGGCTATAACACACAAAAATATGGGAATCGCGCGGAATTCTAGTTGTTTTGCCGAAAAACGCAAAAAATGAGGAACGATCATGGCGGGGCGGATACTATGGTTCCTTAGGTCGTATTTGATAGTCCGGAAAAATATTAGGCGATAGGGGTCAGGAGGTCCCGGGACCACTCGAAAGGCGTGGGCTATAACAGACAAAAATATGGTAATCGCGCGAAATTCTAGTTGTTTGGTCGAAAAACGCAAAAAATGAGGAACGATCATGGCGGGCGGTGACTATGGTTCCTTAGGTCGTATTTGATGGACCGGAAAATTTTAGGCGATCGGGGTCCGCGGCTCCCGGGACCACTCGGAAGGCGTAAGCTATAGAACACTAAAATAAGCAAATCGCGCGGCGTTCTAGTTTTTGGCCGAAAAATACAAAGCATTTGGAAAGATCATGGTGGGGCGGTGACTATGGTACCTTAGGTCGTATTTGATAGTCCGGAAAAATTTTAGGCGATCGGGGTCCGCGGCTCCCCTGACCACTTGGAAGGCGTGGGTATAGCACACGAAAATATTGGAATCGGGCGTAATTCTAGTTTTTTGGCCGAAAAATGCAAAAAATGAGAAACGATGATGGCGGGGTGGTTACTATGGTTCCTTAGGTCGTATTTGATGGCCCGGAAAAATTTTAAGCGACCGGGGTCCGGGGGTCCCGGAACCACTTGGAAGGGTGGGCAATAGCACACAAAAATATTGTAATCGGGCGGAATTCTAGTTTTTTGGCCGAAAAACGCAACAAATGAGGAATGATCATGGCTGGGCGGTGACTATAGTTCCTTAGGTTGTATTTGATAGTCCGGAAAAATTTTAGGCGATAGGGGTCCGGAGTTCCCGGGTTCACTTGGAAGGCGTGGGCTATAGGACACGAAAATATGGGAATCGCGCGGAATTCTAGTTTTTTGGCCGAAAAATGGAAAAAACTAGGAACGATCATGGATGGGCGGTGACTATGGTTCCTTAGGTCTTATTTGATAGTCCGGAAAATTTTTAGGCGATATGGGTCCGGAGACCCGGGACCACTCGGAAGGCGTGGGCTATAACACACAAAAATATGGGATAGCGCGGAATTCTAGTTGTTTGGCCGAAAAACGCAAAGAATGAGGAACTATCATGGCGGGGCGGATACTATGGTTCCTTAGGTCGTATTTGATAGTCCAGAAAAATTTTAGGCGATAGGGGTCCGGAGGTCCCGGGACAACTCGGAAAGTGTGGGCTATAACACACAAAAATATGGGAATCGCGCGGAATTCTAGTTGTTTGGCCGAAAAATGCAAAAAATGAGGAACGATCATAGCGAGGCGGATACTATGGTTCCTTAGGTCTTATTTGATAGTCCGGAAAAATTTTAGGCGATATGGGTCCGGAGACCCGGGACCACTCGGAAGGCGTGGGCTATATATAACACACAAAAATATGGGATAGCGCGGAATTCTAGTTGTTTGGCTGAAAAATGCAAAGAATGAGGAATGATCATGGCTGGGCGGTGACTATGGTTCCTTAGGTCTTATTTGATAGTCCGGAAAAATTTTAGGCGATATGGGTCCGGAGACCCGGGACCACTCGGAAGGCGTGGGCTATATATAACACACAAAAATATGGGAGTCGCGCGGAATTCTAGTTGTTTGGCCGAAAAATGCAAAGAATGAGGAACGATCATGGCGGGGAGGATACTATGGTTCCTTAGGTCATATTTGATAGTCTGGAAAAATTTTAGGCGATAGGGGTCCGGAGGTCCCGGGACCACTCGGAAGGTGTGGGCTATAACACACAAAAATATGGGAATCGCGCGGAATTCTAGTTGTTTGGCCGAAAAACGCAAAAAATGAGGAACGATCATGGCGGGGCGGATACTATGATTCCTTAGGTCGTATTTGATAGTCCGGAAAAATATTAGGCGATAGGGGTCAGGAGGTCCCGGGACCACTCGAAAGGCGTGGGCTATAACATACAAAAATATGGTAATCGCGCGGAATTCTAGTTGTTTGGCCGAAAAACGCAATAAATGAGGAACGATCATGGCGGGGCGGTGACTATGGTTCCTTAGGTCGTATTTGATGGACCGAAAAATTTTAGGCGATCGGGGTCCACGGCTCCCGGGACCACTCGGAAGGCGTAAGCTATAGAACACTAAAATAAGCAAATCGCGCGGCGTTCTAGTTTTTGGCCGAAAAATACAAAGCATTTGGAAAGATCATGGTGGGGCGGTGACTATGGTACCTTAGGTCGTATTTGATAGTCCGGAAAAATTTTAGGCGATCGGGGTCCGCGGCTCCCCTGACCACTTGGAAGGCGTGGGTATAGCACACGAAAATATGGGAATCGGGCGTAATTCTAGTCTTTTGGCCGAAAAATGCAAAAAATGAGAAACGATGATGGCGGGGCGGTTACTATGGTTCCTTAGGTCGTATTTGATGGCTCGGAAAAATTTTAAGCGATCGGGGTCCGGGGGTCCCGGAACCACTTGGAAGGGTGGGCAATAGCACACAAAAATATTGTAATCGGGCGGAATTCTAGTTTTTTGGCCGAAAAACGCAACAAATGAGGAATGATCATGGCTGGGCGGTGACTATAGTTCCTTAGGTTGTATTTGATAGTCCGGAAAAATTTTAGGCGATAGGGGTCCGGAGTTCCCGGGTTCACTTGGAAGGCGTGGGCTATAGGACACGAAAATATGGGAATCGCGCGGAATTCTAGTTTTTTGGCCGAAAAACGGAAAAAACTAGGAACGATCATGGCTGGGTGGTGACTATGGTTCCTTAGGTCTTATTTGATAGTCCGGAAAATTTTTAGGCGATATGGGTCCGGAGACCCGGGACCACTCGGAAGGCGTGGGCTATAACACACAAAAATATGGGATAGCACAAAATTCTAGTTGTTTGGCCGAAAAATGCAAAGAATGAGGAACTATCATGGCGGGGCGGATACTATGGTTCCTTAGGTCGTATTTGATAGTCCAGAAAAATTTTAGGCGATAGGGGTCCGGAGGTCCCGGGACAACTCGGAAAGTGTGGGCTATAACACACAAAAATATGGGAATCGCGCGGAATTCTAGTTGTTTGGCCGAAAAATGCAAAAAATGAGGAACGATCATGGCGAGGCGGATACTATGGTTCCTTAGGTCTTATTTGATAGTCCGGAAAAATTTTAGGCGATATGGGTCCGGAGACCCGGGACCACTCGGAAGGCGTGGGCTATATATAACACACAAAAATATGGGATAGCGCGGAATTCTAGTTGTTTGGCTGAAAAATGCAAAGAATGAGGAATGATCATGGCTGGGCGGTGACTATGGTTCCTTAGGTCTTATTTGATAGTCCGGAAAAATTTTAGGCGATATGGGTCCGGAGACCCGGGACCACTCGGAAGGCGTGGGCTATATATAACACACAAAAATATGGGAGTCGCGCGGAATTCTAGTTGTTTGGCCGAAAAATGCAAAGAATGAGGAACGATCATGGCGGGGAGGATACTATGGTTCCTTAGGTCATATTTGATAGTCTGGAAAAATTTTAGGCGATAGGGGTCCGGAGGTCCCGGGACCACTCGGAAGGTGTGGGCTATAACACACAAAAATATGGGAATCGCGCGGAATTCTAGTTGTTTGGCCGAAAAACGCAAAAAATGAGGAACGATCATGGCGGGGCGGATACTATGATTCCTTAGGTCGTATTTGATAGTCCGGAAAAATATTAGGCGATAGGGGTCAGGAGGTCCCGGGACCACTCGAAAGGCGTGGGCTATAACATACAAAAATATGGTAATCGCGCGGAATTCTAGTTGTTTGGCCGAAAAACGCAATAAATGAGGAACGATCATGGCGGGGCGGTGACTATGGTTCCTTAGGTCGTATTTGATGGACCGGAAAATTTTAGGCGATCGGGGTCCACGGCTCCCGGGACCACTCGGAAGGCGTAAGCTATAGAACACTAAAATAAGCAAATCGCGCGGCGTTCTAGTTTTTGGCCGAAAAATACAAAGCATTTGGAAAGATCATGGTGGGGCGGTGACTATGGTACCTTAGGTCGTATTTGATAGTCCGGAAAAATTTTAGGCGATCGGGGTCCGCGGCTCCCCTGACCACTTGGAAGGCGTGGGTATAGCACACGAAAATATGGGAATCGGGCGTAATTCTAGTCTTTTGGCCGAAAAATGCAAAAAATGAGAAACGATGATGGCGGGGCGGTTACTATGGTTCCTTAGGTCGTATTTGATGGCTCGGAAAAATTTTAAGCGATCGGGGTCCGGGGGTCCCGGAACCACTTGGAAGGGTGGGCAATAGCACACAAAAATATTGTAATCGGGCGGAATTCTAGTTTTTTGGCCGAAAAACGCAACAAATGAGGAATGATCATGGCTGGGCGGTGACTATAGTTCCTTAGGTTGTATTTGATAGTCCGGAAAAATTTTAGGCGATAGGGGTCCGGAGTTCCCGGGTTCACTTGGAAGGCGTGGGCTATAGGACACGAAAATATGGGAATCGCGCGGAATTCTAGTTTTTTGGCCGAAAAACGGAAAAAACTAGGAACGATCATGGCTGGGTGGTGACTATGGTTCCTTAGGTCTTATTTGATAGTCCGGAAAATTTTTAGGCGATATGGGTCCGGAGACCCGGGACCACTCGGAAGGCGTGGGCTATAACACACAAAAATATGGGATAGCACAAAATTCTAGTTGTTTGGCCGAAAAATGCAAAGAATGAGGAACTATCATGGCGGGGCGGATACTATGGTTCCTTAGGTCGTATTTGATAGTCCAGAAAAATTTTAGGCGATAGGGGTCCGGAGGTCCCGGGACAACTCGGAAAGTGTGGGCTATAACACACAAAAATATGGGAATCGCGCGGAATTCTAGTTGTTTGGCCGAAAAATGCAAAAAATGAGGAACGATCATGGCGAGGCGGATACTATGGTTCCTTAGGTCTTATTTGATAGTCCGGAAAAATTTTAGGCGATATGGGTCCGGAGACCCGGGACCACTCGGAAGGCGTGGGCTATATATAACACACAAAAATATGGGATAGCGCGGAATTCTAGTTGTTTGGCTGAAAAATGCAAAGAATGAGGAATGATCATGGCTGGGCGGTGACTATGGTTCCTTAGGTCTTATTTGATAGTCCGGAAAAATTTTAGGCGATATGGGTCCGGAGACCCGGGACCACTCGGAAGGCGTGGGCTATATATAACACACAAAAATATGGGAGTCGCGCGGAATTCTAGTTGTTTGGCCGAAAAATGCAAAGAATGAGGAACGATCATGGCGGGGAGGATACTATGGTTCCTTAGGTCATATTTGATAGTCTGGAAAAATTTTAGGCGATAGGGGTCCGGAGGTCCCGGGACCACTCGGAAGGTGTGGGCTATAACACACAAAAATATGGGAATCGCGCGGAATTCTAGTTGTTTGGCCGAAAAACGCAAAAAATGAGGAACGATCATGGCGGGGCGGATACTATGATTCCTTAGGTCGTATTTGATAGTCCGGAAAAATATTAGGCGATAGGGGTCAGGAGGTCCCGGGACCACTCGAAAGGCGTGGGCTATAACATACAAAAATATGGTAATCGCGCGGAATTCTAGTTGTTTGGCCGAAAAACGCAATAAATGAGGAACGATCATGGCGGGGCGGTGACTATGGTTCCTTAGGTCGTATTTGATGGACCGAAAAATTTTAGGCGATCGGGGTCCACGGCTCCCGGGACCACTCGGAAGGCGTAAGCTATAGAACACTAAAATAAGCAAATCGCGCGGCGTTCTAGTTTTTGGCCGAAAAATACAAAGCATTTGGAAAGATCATGGTGGGGCGGTGACTATGGTACCTTAGGTCGTATTTGATAGTCCGGAAAAATTTTAGGCGATCGGGGTCCGCGGCTCCCCTGACCACTTGGAAGGCGTGGGTATAGCACACGAAAATATGGGAATCGGGCGTAATTCTAGTCTTTTGGCCGAAAAATGCAAAAAATGAGAAACGATGATGGCGGGGCGGTTACTATGGTTCCTTAGGTCGTATTTGATGGCTCGGAAAAATTTTAAGCGATCGGGGTCCGGGGGTCCCGGAACCACTTGGAAGGGTGGGCAATAGCACACAAAAATATTGTAATCGGGCGGAATTCTAGTTTTTTGGCCGAAAAACGCAACAAATGAGGAATGATCATGGCTGGGCGGTGACTATAGTTCCTTAGGTTGTATTTGATAGTCCGGAAAAATTTTAGGCGATAGGGGTCCGGAGTTCCCGGGTTCACTTGGAAGGCGTGGGCTATAGGACACGAAAATATGGGAATCGCGCGGAATTCTAGTTTTTGGCCGAAAAACGGAAAAAACTAGGAACGATCATGGCTGGGTGGTGACTATGGTTCCTTAGGTCTTATTTGATAGTCCGGAAAATTTTTAGGCGATATGGGTCCGGAGACCCGGGACCACTCGGAAGGCGTGGGCTATAACACACAAAAATATGGGATAGCACAAAATTCTAGTTGTTTGGCCGAAAAATGCAAAGAATGAGGAACGATCATGGCGGGGCGGATACTATGGTTCCTTAGGTCGTATTTGATAGTCCAGAAAAATATTAGGCGATAGGGGTCAGGAGGTCCCGGGACCACTCGGAACGCATGGGCTATAACACACAAAAATATGGGAATCGTGCGGAATTCTAGTTTTTTGGCCGAAAAACGCAAAAAATGAGGAACGATCATGGCGGGGTGGTTACTATGGTTCCTTAGGTCGTATTTGATGGCCCGGAAAATTTTAGGCGATCGGGGTGCACGGCTCCCGGGACCACTCGGAAGGCGTAAGCTATAGCACACTAAAATATGCAAATCGCGCGGAGTTCTAGTTTTTTGGCCGAAAAATGCAAAGCATTTGGAACGATCATGGTAGGGCGGTGACAATGGTACCTTAGGTCGTATTTGATAGTCCGGAAAAATTTTAGGCGATAGGGGTCCGTAGGTCCCGGGACCACTCGGAAGGTGTGGGCTATAACACATAAAAATATGGGAATCGCGCAGAATTCTAGTTGTTCGGCCGAAAAACGCAAAAAATGAGGAACGATCATGGAGAGGCGGATACTATGGTTCCTTAGGTCGTATTTGATAGTCCGGAAAAATATTAGGCGATAGGGGTCAGGAGGTCCCGGGACCACTCGAAAGGCGTGGGCTACAACACACAAAAATATGGGAATCGCGCGGAATTCTAGTTGTTTGGCCGAAAAACGCAAAAAATGAGGGACGATCATGGCGGAGAGGATACTATGGTTCCTTAGGTCGTATTTGATAGTCCGGAAAAATATTAGGCGATAGGGGTCAGGAGGTCCCGGGACCACTCGGAATGCATGGGCTATAACACACAAAAATATGGGAATCGCGCGGAATTCTAGTTTTTTGGCCGAAAAACGCAAAAAATGAGGAACGATCATGGCGGGGTGGTTACTATGGTTCCTTAGGTCGTATTTGATGGCCCGGAAAATTTTAGGCGATCGGGGTGCACGGCTCCCGGGACCACTCGGAAGGCGTAAGCTATAGCACACTAAAATATGCAAATCGCGCGGAGTTCTAGTTTTTTGGCCGAAAAATGCAAAGCATTTGGAATGATCATGGTAGGGCGGTGACTATGGTACCTTAGGTCGTATTTGATAGTCCGGAAAAATTTTAGGCGATAGGGGTCCGTAGGTCCCGGGACCACTCGGAAGGTGTGGGCTATAACACACAAAAATATGGGAATCGGGCGTAATTCTAGTTTTTTGGCCGAAAAATGCAAAAAATGAGAAACGATGATGGCGGGGCAGTTACTATGGTTCCTTAGGTCGTAAAAATTTTAGGCGATCGGGGTCCGGGGGTCCCGGAACCACTTGGAAGGGTGGGCAATAGCACACAAAAAATTGTAATCGGGCGGAATTCTAATTTTTTGGCCGAAAAACGCAACAAATGAGGAATGATCATGGCGGGGCGGATACTATGGGTCCTTAGGTCGTATTTGATAGTCCAGAAAAATTTTAGGCGATAAGGGTCTGGAGGTCCCGGGACCACTCGGAAGGTGTGGGCTATAACACACAAAAATATGGGAGTCGCGCGGAATTCTAGTTGTTTGGCCGAAAAATGCAAAAAATGAGGAACGATCATGGCGTGGCAGATACTATCGTTCCTTAGGTCGTATTTGATAGTCCGGAAAAATATTAGGCGAAAAGGGGTCAGGAGGTCCCGGGACCACTCGGAAGGCGTGGGCTATAACACACAAAAATATAGGAATCGCGCGGAATTCTAGTTGTTTGGCCGAAAAATGCAAAAAATGAGGAACGATCATGTCGAGGCGGATACTATGGTTCCTTAGGTCGTATTTGATAGTCCGGAAAAATTTTAGGCGATAGGGGTCCGGAGGTCCCGGGACCACTCGGAAGGTGTGGGCTATAACACACAAAAATATGCAAATCACGCGAAATTCTAGTTTTTTGGCCGAAAAACGCAAAAAATGAGGAACGATCATGGCGGGGCGGATACTATGATTCCTTAGGTCGTATTTGATAGTCCGGAAAAATATTAGGCGATAGGGGTCAGGTGGTCCCGGGACCACTCGAAAGGCGTGGGCTATAACACACAAAAATATGGTAATCGCGCGGAATTCTAGTTGTTTGGACGAAAAACGCAAAAAATGAGGAACGATCATGGCGGGGCGGATACTATGGTTCCTTAGGTCATATTTGATAATCCGGAAAAATTTTAGGCGATAGGGGTCCGGAGGTCCCGGGACCACTCGGAAGGTGTGGGCTATAACACACAAAAATATGGGAATCGCGAGAAATTCTAGTTGTTTGGCCGAAAAACGCAAAAAATGAGGAACAATCATGGCGTGGCGGATACTATCGTTCCTTAGGTCGTATTTGATAGTCCAGAAAAATATTAGGCGAAAAGGGGTCAGGAGGTCCCGGGACCACTCGGAAGGCGTGGGCTATAACCCACAAAATATAGGAATCGCGCGGATTTCTAGTTGTTTGGCCGAAAAACGCAAAAAATGAGGAACGATCATGGCGAGGCAGATACTATGGTTCCTTAGGTCGTATTTGATAGTCCGGAAAAATTTTAGGTGATAGGGGTCCGGAGGTCCCGGGACCACTCGGAAGGTGTGGGCTATAACACACAAAAATATGGGAGTCGGGCGGAATTCTAGTTGTTTGGCCGAAAAACGCAAAAATTGAGGACCGATAATGGCGGGGCGGATACTATGGTTCCTTAGGTCGTATTTGATAGTCCGGAAAAATATTAGGCGATAGGGGTCAGGAGGTCCCGGGACCACTCGAAAGGCGTGGGCTATAACACACAAAAATATGGTAATCGTGCGGAATTCTAGTTGTTTGGCCGAAAAATGCAAAAAATGAGGAACGATCATGGCGGGGCGGATACTATGGTTCCTTAGGTCATATTTGATAGTCCGGAAAAATTTTAGGCGATAGGGGTCCGGAGGTCCCGGGACCACTCGGAAGGTGTGGGCTATAACACACAAAAATATGGGAATCGCGCGAAATTCTAGTTTTTTGGCCGAAAAATGCAAAAAATGAGGAACGATCATGGTGGGGCGGATACTATGATTCCTTAGGTCGTATTTGATAGTCCGGAAAAATATTAGGCGATAGGGGTCAGGTGGTCCCGGGATCACTCGAAAGGCGTGGGCTATAACACACAAAAATATGGTAATCGCGCGGAATTCTAGTTGTTTGGCTGAAAAACGCAAAAAATGAGGAACGATCATAGCGGGGCGGATACTATGGTTCCTTAGGTCATATTTGACAGTCCGGAAAAATTTTAGGCGATAGGGGTCCGGAGGTCCCGGGACCACTCGGAAGGTGTGGGCTATAACACACAAAAATATGGGAATCGCGCGAAATTCTAGTTGTTTGGCCGAAAAACGCAAAAAATGAGGAACAATCATGGCGTGGCGGATACTATCGTTCCTTAGGTCGTATTTGATAGTCCGGAAAAATATTAGGCGAAAAGGGGTCAGGAGGTCCCGGGACCACTCGGAAGGCGTGGGCTATAACACACAAAAATATAGGAATAGCGCGGAATTCTAGTTGTTTGGCCGAAAAACGCAAAAAATGAGGAACGATCATGGAGAGGCGGATACTATGGTTCCTTAGGTCGTATTTGATAGTCCGGAAAAATTTTAGGTGATAGGGGTCCGGAGGTCCCGGGACCACTCGGAAGGTGTGGGCTATAACACACAAAAATATGGGAATCGCGCGGAATTCTAGTTGTTTGGCCGAAAAACGCAAAAAATGAGGAACGATCATGGCGAGGCAGATACTATGGTTCCTTAGGTCGTATTTGATAGTCCGGAAAAATTTTAGGTGATAGGGGTCCAGAGGTACCGGGACCACTCGGAAGGTGTGGGCTATAACACACAAAAATATGGGAGTCGGGCGGAATTCTAGTTGTTTGGCCGAAAAACGCAAAAAATGAGGAACGATCATGGCGGGGCAGATACTATGGTTCCTTAGGTCGTATTTGATAGTCCGGAAAAATATTAGGCGATAGGGGTCAGGAGGTCCCGGGACCACTCGAAAGGCGTGGGCTATAACACACAAAAATATGGTAATCATGCGGAATTCTAGTTGTTTGGCCGAAAAACGCAAAAAATGAGGAACGATCATGGCGGGGCGGATACTATGGTTCCTTAGGTCATATTTGATAGTCCGGAAAAATTTTAGGCGATAGGGGTCCGGAGGTCCCGGGATCACTCCGAAGGTGTGGGCTATAACACACAAAAATATGGGAATCGCACGGAATTCTAGTTGTTTGGCTGAAAAACGCAAAAAATGAGGAACGATCATAGCGGGGCGGATACTATGGTTCCTTAGGTCATATTTGATAGTCCGGAAAAATTTTAGGCGATAGGGGTCCGGAGGTCCCGGGACCACTCGGAAGGTGTGGGCTATAACACACAAAAATATGGGAATCGCGCGAAATTCTAGTTGTTTGGCCGAAAAACGCAAAAAATGAGGAACAATCATGGCGTGGCGGATACTATCGTTCCTTAGGTCGTATTTGATAGTCCGGAAAAATATTAGGCGAAAAGGGGTCAGGAGGTCCCGGGACCACTCGGAAGGCGTGGGCTATAACACACAAAAATATAGGAATCGCGCGGAATTCTAGTTGTTTGGCCGAAAAACACAAAAAATGAGGAACGAACATGGCGAGGCGGATACTATGGTTCCTTAGGTCGTATTTGATAGTCCGGAAAAATTTTAGGTGATAGGGGTCCGGAGGTCCCGGGACCACTCGGAAGGTGTGGGCTATAACACACAAAAATATGGGAATCGCGCGGAATTCTAGTTGTTTGGCCGAAAAACGCAAAAAATGAGGAACGATCATGGCGAGGCGGATACTATGGTTCCTTAGGTCGTATTTGATAGTCCGGAAAAATTTTAGGTGATAGGGGTCCGGAGGTCCCGGGACCACTCGGAAGGTATGGGCTATAACACACAAAAATATGGGAGTCGGGCGAAATTCTAGTTGTTTGGCTGAAAAACGCAAAAAATGAGGAACGATCATAGCGGGGCGGATACTATGGTTCCTTAGGTCATATTTGATAGTCCGAAAAAATTTTAGGCGATAGGGGTCCGGAGGTCCCGGGACCACTCGGAAGGTGTGGGCTATAACACACAAAAATATGGGAATCGCGCGAAATTCTAGTTGTTTGGCCGAAAAACGCAAAAAATGAGGAACAATCATGGCGTGGCGGATACTATCGTTCCTTAGGTCGTATTTGATAGTCCGGAAAAATATTAGGCGAAAAGGGGTCAGGAGGTCCCGGGACCACTCGGAAGGCGTGGGCTATAACACACAAAAATATAGGAATCGCGCGGAATTCTAGTTGTTTGGCCGAAAAACGCAAAAAATGAGGAACGAACATGGCGAGGCGGATACTATGGTTCCTTAGGTCGTATTTGATAGTCCGGAAAAATTTTAGGTGATAGGGGTCCGGAGGTCCCGGGACCACTCGGAAGGTGTGGGCTATAACACACAAAAATATGGGAATCGCGCGGAATTCTAGTTGTTTGGCCGAAAAACGCAAAAAATGAGGAACGATCATGGCGAGGCGGATACTATGGTTCCTTAGGTCGTATTTGATAGTCCGGAAAAATTTTAGGTGATAGGGGTCCGGAGGTCCCGGGACCACTCGGAAGGTATGGGCTATAACACACAAAAATATGGGAGTCGGGCGAAATTCTAGTTGTTAGGCCGAAAAACGCAAAAAATGAGGAACGATCATGGCGGGGCGGATACTATGGTTCCTTAGGTCGTATTTGATAGTCCGGAAAAATATTAGGCGATAGGGGTCAGGAGGTCCCGGGACCACTCGGAAGGCGTGGGCTATAACACACAAAAATATAGGAATCGCGCGGAATTCTAGTTGTTTGGACGAAAAACGCAAAAAATGAGGAACGATCATGGCGTGGCAGATACTATGGTTCCTTAGGTCGTATTTGATAGTCCGGAAAAATATTAGGCGATAGGGGTCCGGAGGTCCCGGGACCACTCGGAAGGCATGGGCTATAACACACAAAATTATAGGAATCGCGCGGAATTCTAGTTGTTTGGCCGAAAAACGCAAAAAATGAGGAACGATCATGGCGAGGCGGATACTATGATTCCTTAGGTCATATTTGATAGTCCGGAAAAATTTGAGGCGATAGGGGTCCGGAGGTCCCGGGACCACTCGGAAGGTGTGGGCTATAACACACAAAAATATGGGAATCGCGCGGAATTCTAGTTGTTTGGCCGAAAAACGCAAAAAATGAGGAACAATCATGGCGTGGCAGATACTATCGTTCCTTAGGTCGTATTTGATAGTCCGGAAAAATATTAGGCGAAAAGGGGTCAGGAGGTCCCGGGACCACTCGGAAGGCGTGGGCTATAACACACAAAAATATAGGAATCGCGCGGAATTCTAGTTGTTTGGCCGAAAAACGCAAAAAATGAGGAACGATCATGGCGGGGCGGATACTATGGTTCCTTAGGTCATATTTGATAGTCCGGAAAAATTTTAGGCGATAGGGGTCCGGAGGTCCCGGGACCACTCGGAAGGTGTGGGCTATAACACACAAAAATATGGGAATCGCGCGGAATTCTAGTTGTTTGGCCGAAAAACGCAAAAAATGAGGAACAATCATGGCGTGGCAGATACTATCGTTCCTTAGGTCGTATTTGATAGTCCGGAAAAATATTAGGCGAAAAGGGGTCAGGAGGTCCGGGGACCACTCGGAAGGCGTGGGCTATAACACACAAAAATATAGGAATCGCGCGGAATTCTAGTTGTTTGGACGAAAAACGCAAAAAATGAGGAACGATCATGGCGAGGCGGATACTATGGTTCCTTAGGTCGTATTTGATAGTCCGGAAAAATTTTAGGCGATAGGGGTCCGGAGGTCCCGGGACCACTCGGAAGGTGTGGGCTATAACACACAAAAATATGGGAATCGCGCGGAATTCTAGTTGTTTGGCCGAAAAACGCAAAAAATAAGGAACGATCATGGCGGGGCGGATACTATGGTTCCTTAGGTCGTATTTGATTGCCCGGAAAAATTTTAGGCGATAGGGGTCAGGAGGTCCCGGGACCACTCGAAAGGCGTGGGCTATAACACACAAAAATATGGTAATCGTGCGGAATTCTAGTTGTTTGGCCGAAAAACGCAAAAAATGAGGAACGATCATGGCGGGGCGGATACTATGGTTCCTTAGGTCATATTTGATAGTCCGGAAAAATTTTAGGCGATAGGGGTCCGGAGGTCCCGGGACCACTCGGAAGGTGTGGGCTATAACACACAAAAATATGGGAATCGCGCGGAATTCTAGTTGTTTGGCCGAAAAACGCAAAAAATGAGGAACAATCATGGCGTGGCAGATACTATTGTTCCTTAGGTCGTATTTGATAGTCCGGAAAAATATTAGGCGAAAAGGGGTCAGGAGGTCCCGGGACCACTCGGAAGGCATGGGCTATAACACACAAAAATATAGGAATAGCGCGGAATTCTAGTTGTTTGGCCGAAAAACGCAAAGAATGAGGAACGATCATGGCGGGGCGGATACTATGGTTCCTTAGGTCGTATTTGATAGTCCAGAAAAATTTTAGGCGATAGGGGTCCGGAGGTCCCGGGACCACTCGGAAGGTGTGGGTTATAACACACAAAAATATGGGAGTTGGGCGGAATTCTAGTTGTTTGGCCGAAAAATGCAAAAAATGAGGAACGATCATGGCGGGGAGGATACTATGGTTCCTTAGGTCGTATTTGATAGTCCGGAAAAATTTTAGGCGATAGGGGTCCGGAGGTCCCGGGACCACTCGGAAAGTGTGGGCTATAACACACAAAAATATGGGAATCGCGCGGAATTCTAGTTGTTTGGCCGAAAAACGCAAAAAATGAGGAACGATCATGGCGGGGCGGATACTATGGTTCCTTAGGTCGTATTTGATAGTCCGAAAAAATATTAGGCGATAGGGGTCAGGAGGTCCCGGGACCACTCGAAAGGCGTGGGCTATAACACACAAAAATATGGTAATCGCGCGGAATTCTAGTTGTTTGGCCGAAAAACGCAATAAATGAGGAACGATCATGGCGGGGCGGTGACTATGGTTCCTTAGGTCGTATTTGATGGACCGGAAAATTTTAGGCGATCGGGGTCCACGTCTCCCGGGACCACTCGGAAGGCGTAACCTATAGCACACTAGAATAAGCAAATCGCGCGGCGTTCTAGTTTTTTGGCCGAAAATTGCAAAGCATTTGGAAAGATCATGGTGGGGCAGTGACTATGGTACCTTAGGTCGTATTTGATAGTCCGGAAAAATTTTAGGCGATCGGGGTCCGCGGCTCCCCGGACCACTTGGAAGGCGTGGGTATACCACACGAAAATATGGGAATCGGGCGTAATTCTAGTTTTTTGGCCGAAAAATGCAAAAAATGAGAAACGATGATGGGGGGCGGTTACTATGGTTCCTTAGGTCGTATTTGATGGCCCGGAAAAATTTTAGGCGATCGGGGTCCGGGGGTCCCGGAACCACTTGGAAGGGTGGGCAATAGCACACAAAAATATTGTAATCGGGCGGAATTCTAGTTTTTTGGCCGAAAAACCCAACAAATGAAGAATGATCGTGGCTGGGCGGTGACTATAGTTCCTTAGGTCGTATTTGATAGTCCGGAAAAATTTTAGGCGATAGGGGTCCGGAGTTCCCGGGTTCACTTGGAAGGCGTGGGCTATAGGACACGAAAATATGGGAATCGCGCGGAATTCTAGTTTTTTGGCCGAAAAACGGAAAAAACAAGGAACGATCATGGCTGGGCGGTGACTATGGTTCCTTAGGTCTTATTTGATAGTCCGGAAAAATTTTAGGCGATATGGGTCCGGAGACCCGGGACCACTCGGAAGGCGTGGGCTATAACACACAAAAATATGGGATAGCGCGGAATTCTAGTTGTTTGGCCGAAAAACGCAAAGAATGAGGAACGATCATGGCGGGGCGGATACTATGGTTCCTTAGGTCGTATTTGATAGTCCAGAAAAATTTTAGGCGATAGAGGTCCGGAGGTCCCAGGACCACTCGGAAGGTGTGGGCTATAACACACAAAAATATGGGAGTCGCGCGGAATTCTAGTTGTTTGGCCGAAAAACGCAAAAAATAAGGAACGATCATGGCGGGGAGGATACTATGGTTCCTTAGGTCGTATTTGATAGTCCGGAAAAATATTAGGCGATAGGGGTCAGGAGGTCCCGGGACCACTCGGAACGCGTGGGCTATAACACACAAAAATATGGGAATCGCGCGGAATTCTAGTTGTTTGGCCGAAAAACGCAAAAAATGAGGAACGATCATGGCGGGGTGGTTACTATGGTTCCTTAGGTCGTATTTGATGGCCCGGAAAATTTTAGGCGATCGGGGTCCACGGCTCCCGGGACCACTCGGAAGGCGCAAGCTATAGCACACTAAAATATGCAAATCGTGTGGAGTTCTAGTTTTTTGGCCGAAAAATGCAAAGCATTTGGAACGATCATGGTAGGGCGGTGACTATGGTACCTTAGGTCGTATTTGATAGTCCGGAAAAATTTTAGGAAATCGGGGTCCGCGTCTCCCCGGACCACTTGGAAGGCATGGGTATAGCACACGAAAATATGGGAATCGGGCGTAATTCTAGTTTTTTGGCCGAAAAATGCAAAAAATGAGAAACGATGATGGCGGGGTGGTTACTATGGTTCCTTAGGTCGTATTTATGGCCCGGAAAAATTTTAGGCGATCGGGGTCCGGGGGTCCCGTAACCACTTGGAAGGGTGGGCAATAGCACACAAAAATATTGTAATCGGGCGGAATTCTAGTTTTTTGGCCGAAAAACCCAACAAATGAGGAATGATCATGGCTGGGCGGTGACTATGGTTCCTTAGGTCGTATTTGATAGTCCGGAAAAATTTTAGGCGATAGGGGTCCGGAGTTCCCGGGTTCACTTGGAAGGCGTGGGCTATAGGACATGAAAATATGGGAATCGCGCGGAATTCTAGTTTTTTGGCCGAAAAACGGAAAAAACTAGGAACGATCATGGCTGGGCGGTGACTATGGTTCCTTAGGTCTTATTTGATAGTCCGGAAAAATTTTAGGCGATAGGGGTCCGGAGACCCGGGACCACTCGGAAGGCGTGGGCTACAACACACAAAAATATGGGATAGCGCGGAATTCTAGTTGTTTTGCCGAAAAACGCAAAAAATGAGGAACGATCATGGCGGGGCGGATACTATGGTTCCTTAGGTCGTATTTGATAGTCCGGAAAAATTTTAGGCGATAGGGGTCCGGAGGTCCCGGGACCACTCGGAAGGTGTGGGCTATAACACACAAAAATATGGGAATCGCGCGGAATTCTAGTTGTTTGGCCGAAAAACGCAAAAAATAAGGAACGATCATGGCGGGGCGGATACTATGGTTTATTAGGTCGTATTTGATAGTCCGGAAAAATATTAAGCGATAGGGGTCAGGAGGTCCTGGGACCACTCGGAAGGCGTGGGCTATAACACACAAAAATATGGGAATCGCGCGGAATTCTAGTTGTTTGGCCGAAAAATGCAAAAAGTGAGGAACGATCATGGCGGGGTGGTTACTATGGTTCCTTAGGTCGTATTTGATGGCCCAGAAAATTTTTAGGCGATCGGGGTTCGGGGTTCGGGGTTCCCGGGACCCCTTGGAAGGTGTGGGATAAAGCACACGAAAATATGGAAATCGCGCGCAATTCTAGTTTTTTGGCTGAAAAATGCAAAAGACAAGGAACGATCATGGCGGGGCGGTGACTATGGTTCCTTAGGTCGTATTTGATAGTCTGGAAATTTTTTAGGCGATCCGGCTCCAGGGGGCCCGACCCACTCAGAAGGCGTGGGCGATAGCACACAAAAATATTGTAATCGGGCGGAATTCTAGTTTTTTGGCCGAAAAATGCAACAAATGAGGAATGATCATGGCTGGGCGGTGACTATGGTTCCTTAGGTCGTATTTGATAGTCCGGGAAAATTTTAGGCGATAGGGGTCTGGAGTTCCCGGGTTCACTTGGAAGGCGTGGGCTATAGGACACGAAAATATGGGAATCGCGCGGAATTCTAGTTTTTTGGGCGAAAAACGGAAAAAAACTAGGAACGATAATGGATGGGCGGTGACTATGGTTCCTTAGGTCTTATTTGATAGTCCAGAAAAATATTAGGCGATAGGGGTACAGATACCCGGGACCACTCGGAAGGCGTGGGCTATAACACACAAAATTATGGGATAGCACGGAATTCTAGTTGTTTGGCCGAATAACGCAAAATATGAGGAACGATCATGGCGGGGCGGATACTATGGTTCCTTAGGTCGTATTTGATAGTCCGGAAAAATTTTAGGCGATAGGGGTCAGGAGATCCCGGGACCACTCGGAAGGCGTGGGCTATAACACACAAAAATATGGGAATCGCGCGAAATTCTAGTTGTTTGGCCGAAAAACGCAAAAAATGAGGAACGATCATGGCGGGGCGGATACTATGGTTCCATAGGTCGTATTTGATAGTCCGGAAAAAATTTTAGGCGATAGGGGTCCGGGGGTCCCGGGACCACTCGGAAGGTGTGGGCTATAACACACAAAAATATGGGAATCGCGCGGAATTCTAGTTGTTTGGCCGAAAAACGCAAAAAATGAGAAATGATCATGGCATGGTGGATACTATGGTTCCTTAGGTCATATTTGACAGTCCGGAAAAATATTAGGGGATAGGGGTTAGGAGGTCCCGGGACCACTCGGAAGGCGTGGCCTATAACACACAAAAATATGGGAATCGCGCGGAATTCTAGTTGTTCGGCAGAAAAACGCAAAAAATGAAGAACGATCATGGCAGGGTGGTTACTATGGTTCCTTAGGTCGTATTTGATGGCCCGGAAAATTTTTAGGCGATCGGGGTTCTGGGTACCCGGGACCTCTTACAAGGTGTGGGCTAAAGCACACAAAAATATGGAAATCTTGCGGAATTCTAGTTTTTTGGCTGAAAAACGCAAAAGACTAGTAACGATCATTGCGGGGCGGTGACTATGGTTCCTTAGGTCGTATTTGATAGTCCGGTATATTTTTAGGCGATCCGGCTCCGGGGGGCCTGACCCACTCGGAAGGCGTGGGCGATAGCACACAAAAATATGGAAATCGGGCGAAATTCTAGTTTTTTTGCCAAAAATTTCAAAAATTGAGGAACGATCATGGCGAGGCAGTGACTATGGTTCCTTAGGTCCTAATTGATGGCCCAAAAAATTTTTAGGCGATCCGAGTCCGGCGGCCTGGCCCACTCGGAAGGCGTGGGCAATAGCACACAAAAATATGGTAATCGAGCGGAATTCTAGTTTTTTGGCCGAAAAACGCAATAAATGAGGAACGATCATGGCAGGGCAGTGACTATAGTTCCTTAGGTCGTATTTTATGGCCCGAAAAATTTTAGGCGATCGTGGTCCACGGCTCCCGGGACCACTCGGAAGGCGTAAGCTATAGCACACTAAAATAAACAAATCGCACGGAGTTCTAGTTTTTTGGCCGAAAAATGCAAAGCATTTGGAACGATCATGGTGGGGCGGTGACTATGGTACCTTAGGTCGTATTTGATAGTCCGGAAAAATTTTAGGCGATCGGGGTCCGCGGCTCCCCGGACCACTTGGAAGGCGTGAGTATAGCACACGAAAATATGGGAATCGGGCGTAATTCTAGTTTTTTGGCAGAAAAATGCAAAAAATGAGAAACGATGATGGCGGGGTGGTTACTATGGTTCCTTAGGTCGTATTTAAGGACCCGGAAAAATTTTCGGCGATCGGGGTCCGGGGGTCCCGTAACCACTTGGAAGGGTGGGCAATAGCACACAAAAATATTGTAATCGGGCGGAATTCTAGTTTTTTGGCCGAAAAACGCAACAAATGAGGAATGATCATGGCTGGGCGGTGACTATGGTTCCTTAGGTCGTATTTGATAGTCCGAAAAAATTTTAGGCGATAGGGGTCCAGAGTTCCCGGCTTCACTTGGAAGGCGTGGGCTATAGGACACGAAAATATGGGAATCGCGCGGAATTCTAGTTTTTTGGCCGAAAAATGGAAAACACTAGGAACGATAATGGCTGGGCGGTGACTATGGTTCCTTAAGTCTTATTTGATAGTCCGGAAAAATTTTAGGCGATAGGGGTCCGGAGACCCGGGACCACTCGGAAGGCGTGGGCTATAACACACAAAAATATGGGATAGCGCGGAATTCTAGTTGTTTGGCTGGAAAAACGCAAAAGATGAGGAACGATCATGGCGGGGCGGATACTATGGTTCCTTAGGTCGTATTTGATAGTCCGGAAAAATTTTAGGCGATAGGGGTTCGGAGGTCCCGGGACCACTCGGAAGGTGTGGGCTATAACACACAAAAATATGGGAATCGCGCGGAATTCTAGTTGTTTGGCCGAAAAACGCAAAAAATGAGGAACGATCATGGCGGGGCGGATACTATGGTTCCTTAGGTAGTATTTGATAGTCTGGAAAAATATTAGGCGATAGGGGTCAGGAGGTCCCGGGACCACTCGGAAGGCGTGGGTTATAACACACAAAAATATGGGAATCGCGCGGAATTCTAGTTGTTTGGCCGAAAAACGCAAAACATGAGGAACGATCGTGGCGGGGTGGTTACTATGGTTCCTTAGGTTGTATTTGATGGCCCGGAAAATTTTAGGCGATCGGGGTCCACGGCTCCCGGGACCACTCGGAAGGCGTAAGCTATAGCACACTAAAATATGCAAATCGCGCGGAGTTCTAGTTTTGTGGCCGAAAAATGCAAAGCATTGGGAATGATCATGGTGGGGCGGTGACTATGGTACCTTAGGTCGTATTTGATAGGCCGGAAAAATTTTAGGCGATCGGGATCCGCGGCTCCCCGGATCACTTGGAAGGCGTGGGTATAGCACACGAAAATATGAGAATCGGGAGTAATTCTAGTTTTTTGGCCAAAAAATGCAAAAAATGAGAAACGATGATGGCGGGGCGGTTACTATGGTTCCTTAGGTCGTATTTGACGGCCCGGAAAAATTTTAGGCGATCGGGGTCCGGGGGTCCCGGAACCACTTTTTGGCCGAAAAATGCAACAAATGAGGAATGATCATGGCTGGGCGGTGACTATGGTTCCTTAGGTCGTATTTGATAGTCCGGAAAAATTTTAGGCGATAGGGGTCCGGAGTTCCCGGGTTCACTTGGAAGGCGTGGGCTATAGGACACGAAAATATGAGAATCGCGCGGAATTCTAGTTTTTTGGCCGAAAAACGGAAAAAACTAGGAACGATCATGGCTGGGCGGTGACTATGGTTCCTTAGGTCTTATTTGATAGTCCGGAAAAATTTTAGGCGATAGGGGTCCGGAGACCCGGGACCACTCGGAAGGCGTGGGCTATAACACACAAAAATATGGGATAGCGCGGAATTCTAGTTGTTTGGCCGAAAAACGCAAAAGATGAGGAACGATCATGGCGGGGCGGATACTATGGTTCCTTAGGACGTATTTGATAGTCCGGAAAAATTTTAGGCGATAGGGGTCAGGAGGTCCCGGGACCACTCGGAAGGCGTGGGCTATAACACACAAAAATATGGGAATCGCGCGGAATTCTAGTTGTTTGGCTGAAAAATGCAAAATATGAGGAACGATCATGGCGGGGTGGTTACTATGGTTCCTTAGGTCGTATTTGTTGGCCCGGAAAATTTTTAGGCGATCGGGGTTCGGGGTTCCCGGGACCCCTTGGAAGGCGTGGGCTAAAGCACACGAAAATATGGAAATCGCGCGGAATTCTAGTTTTTTGGCTGAAAAACGCAAAAGACTAGGAACGATCATGGCGGGGCAGTGACTATGGTTCCTTAGGTCGTATTTGATAGTCTGGAAAAATTTTAGGCTATCCGGCTCCGGGGGGCCCGACCCACTCGGAAGGCGTGGGCGATAGCACACAAAAATATTGTAATCGGGCGAAATTCTAGTTTTTTGGCCGAAAAACGCAACAAATGAGGAATGATCATGGCTGGGCGGTGACTATGGTTCCTTAGGTCGTATTTGATAGTCCGGAAAAATTTTAGGCGATAGGGGTCCGGAGTTCCCGGGTTCACTTGGAAGGCGTGGGCTATAGGACACGAAAATATGGGAATCGCGCGGAATTCTAGTTTTTTGGCCGAAAAACGGAAAAAACTAGGAACGATCATGGCTGGGCGGTGACTATGGTTCCTTAGGTCTTATTTGATAGTCCGGAAAAATTTTAGGCGATAGGGGTACGGAGACCCGGGACCACTCGGAAGGCGTGGGCTATAACACACAAAAATATGGGATCGCACGGAATTCTAGTTGTTTGGCCGAAAAACGCAAAAAATGAGGAATGATCTTGGCGGGGCGGATACTATGGTTCCTTAGGTCATATTTGATAGTCCGTAAAAATATTAGGCGATAGGGGTCAGGAGGTCCCGGGACCACTTGGAAGGCGTGGGCTATAACACACAAAAATATGGGAATCGCGCGGAATTCTACTTGTTTGGCCGAAAACGCAAAAAATGAGGAACGATCATGGCGGGGCTGTTACTATGGTTCCTTAGGTCGTATTTGATGGCCCGGAAAATTTTTAGGCGATCGGGGTTCGGGGTTCCCGGGACCCCTTGGAAGGCGTGGGCTAAAGCACACGAAAATATGGAAATCGCGCAGAATTCTAGTTTTTTGGCTGAAAAATGCAAAAGACTAGGAACGATCATGGAGGGGCGGTGACTATGGTTCCTTAGGTCGTATTTGATAGTCTAGAAAATTTTTAGGCTATCCAGCTTCGGGGGACCCGACCCACTCGGAAGGCGTGGGCGATAGCACACAAAAATATGGGAATCGGGCGAAATTCTAGTTTTTTGGCCAAAAAATGCAAAAAATGAGGAACGTTCATGGCGAGGCAGTGACTATGGTTCCTTAGGTCCTAATTGATGGCCCAAAAAATTTTTAGGCGATCCGAGTCCGGCGGCCTGGCCCACTCGGAAGGCGTGGGCAATAGCACACAAAAATACGGTAATCGAGCGGAATTCTAGTTTTTTGGCCGAAAAATGCAATAAATGAGGAACGATCATGGCGGGGCAGTGACTATGGTTCCTTAGGTCATATTTGATGGCCCGGAAAATTTTAGGCGATCGGGGTCCACGGCTCCCGGGACCACTCGGAAGGCGTAAGCTATAGCACACTAAAATAAGCAAATCGCGCGGAGTTCTAGTTTTTTGGCCGAAAAATGCAAAGCATTTGGAACGATCATGGTGGGGCGGTGACTATGGTACCTTAGGTCGTATTTGATAGTCCAGAAAAATTTTAGGCGATCGGGGTCCGCGGCTCCCCGGACCACTTGGAAGGCGTGGGTATAGCACACGAAAATATGGGAATCGGGCGTAATTCTAGTTTTTTGGCCGAAAAATGCGAAAAATGAGAAACGATGATGGCGGGGTGGTTATTATGGTTCTTTAGGTCGTATTTAAGGACCCGGAAAAATTTTAGGCGATCGGGGTCCGGGGGTCCCGTAACCACTTGGAAGGGTGGGCAATAGCACACAAAAATATTGTAATCGGGCGGAATTCTAGTTTTTTGGCCGAAAAACGCAATAAATGAGGAACGATCATGGAGGGGCGGTGACTATGGTTCCTTAGGTCGTATTTGATGGCCCAGAATATTTTAGGCGATCGGGGTCCACGGCTCCTGGGACCACTCGGAAGGCGTAAGCTATAGCACACTAAAATATGCAAATAGCGCGGAGTTCTAGTTTTTTGGCCGAAAAATGCAAAGCATTTGGAACGATCATGGTGGGGCGGTGACTATGGTACCTTAGGTCGTATTTGATAGTCCGGAAAAATTTTAGGCGATCGAGGTCCGCGGCTCCCCGAACCACTTGGAAGGCGTTGGTATAGCACACGAAAATATGGGAATCGGGCGAAATTCTAATTTTTTGGCCGTAAAACGCAAAAAATGAGGAATGGTAATGAAGGGGCGGTAACTATGGTTCTTTAGGTCGTATTTCATGGCTCGGAAAATTTTTAGACGTTCGAGGTCCGGGGGCCCACGCACACTTGGAAGGCGTGGGCAATAGCACACGAAAATATGGGAATCGGGCGGAATTCTAGTTTTTCGGCCGTAAAATGCAAAACATGAGGAAAGGTCATGGCGGGGCGGTGACTATTGTTCCTTAAGTTGTATTTTATGGTCCGGAAAAATCTTAGGCGATCGGGGTCCGGGACCACTTGAAGGCGTGGGCTAGCACACGAAAATATGGGAATCGGGCATAATTCTAGTTTTTTGGCCGAAAAATGCAAAAAAAGAGAAACGATAATGGCGGGGCGGTTACTATGGTTCCTTAGGTCGTATTTGACGGCCCGGAAAAACTTTAGGCGATCGGGGTCCGGGGGTCCCGGAACCACTTGGAAGGGTGGGCAATAGCACACAAAAATATTGTAATCGGGCGAAATTCTAGTTTTTTGGCCGAAAAATGCAACAAATGAGGAATGATCATGGCTGGGAGGTGACTATGGTTCCTTAGGTCGTATTTGATAGTCCGGAAAAATTTTAGGCGATAGGGGTCCGGAGTTCCCCGGTTCACTTGGAAGGCGTGGGCTATAGGACACGAAAATATGGGAATCGCGCAGAATTCTAGTTTTTTATCCGAAAAACGAAAAAAACTAGGAACGATCATGGCTGGGCGGTGACTATGGTTCCTTAGGTCTTATTTGATAGTCCGGAAAAATTTTAGGTGATAGGGGTCCGGAGACCCGGGACCACTCGGAAGGCGTGGGCTATAACACACAAAAATATGGATAGCGCGGAATTCTAGTTGTTTGGCCGAAAAACGCAAAAAATGAGAAACGATCATGGCGGGGCGGATACTATGGTTCCTTAGGTCGTATTTGATTGTCCGGAAAAATTTTAGGCGATAGGGGTCCGGAGGTCCCGGGACCACTCGGAAGGTGTGGGCTATAACACACAAAAATATGGGAATCGTGCGGAATTCTAGTTGTTTGGCCGAAAAATGCAAAAAATGAGGAACGATCATGGCGTGGCGGATACTATGGTTCCTTAGGTCGTATTTGATAGTCCGGAAAAATATTAGGCGATAGGGGTCAGGAGGTCCCGGGACCACTCGGAAGGTGTGGGCTGTAACACACAAAAATATGGGAATCGCGCGGAATTCTAGCTGTTTGGCCAAAAAATGCAAAAAATGAGGAACGATCATGGCGGGGTGGTTAGTATGGTTCCTTAGGTCGTATTTGATGGCCCGTAAAATTTTTAGGCGATCGTGGTTCGGGGTTCCAGGGACCCCTTGGAAGGCATGGGCTAAAGCACACGAAAATATGGAAATCGCGCGGAATTCTAGTTTTTTGGCTGAAAAACGCAAATGACTAGGAACGATCATGGCGGGGCAGTGACTATGGTTCCTTAGGTCATATTTGATAGTTCGGAAAATTTTTAGGCGATCCGGCTCCGGGGGGCCCAACCCACTCGAAAGGCGTGGGCGATAGCACACAAAAATATGGGAATCGGGCGAAATTCTAGTTTTTTGGCCAAACAATGAGGAACGATCATGGCGAGGCGGTGACTATGGTTCCTTAGGTCCTAATTGATGGCCCGGAAAATTTTAGGCGATCCGGGTCCACGGCTCCCGGGACCGCTCGGAAGGCGTAAGCAATAGCACACTAAAATAAGCAAATCGCGCGGAGTTCAAGTTTTTTAGCCGAAAAATGCAAAGCATTTGGAACGATCATGGTGGGGCGGTGACTATGGTAGCTTAGGTCGTATTTGATAGTCCGGAAAAACTTTAGGCGATCGGGGTCTGCGGCTCCCCGAACCACTTGGAAGGCGTGGGTATAGCACACGAAAATATGGGAATCGGGCGTAATTCTAGTTTTTTGGCCGAAAAATGCAAAAAATGAGAAACGATGATGGCGGGGCGGTTACTATGGTTCCTTAGGTCGTATTTGACGGCCCGGAAAAATTTTAGGCGATCGGGGTCCGGGGGTCCCGGAACCACTTGGAAGGGTGGGCAATAGCACACAAAAATATTGTAATCGGGCGGAATTCTAGTTTCTTGGCCGAAAAACACAACAAATGAGGAATGATCATGGCTGGGCGGTGACTATGGATCCTTAGGTCGTATTTGATAGTCCAGAAAATTTTTAGGCGATCCGGCTCCGGGGGGCCCGATCCACTAGGAAGGCGTGGGCGATAGCACACAAAAATATGGGAATCGGGCGGAATTCTAGTTTTTTTGCCAAAAAATGAGGAATGATCATGGAGAGACGGTGACTATGGTTCCTTAGATCCTAATTGATGGCCCGAAAAATTTTTAGGCGATCCGAGTCCGACGGCCCGGCCCACTCGGAAGGCGTGGGCAATAGCACACAAAAATATGGTAATCGAGTGGAATTCTAATTTTTTGGCCGTAAAACGCAATAAATGAGGAACGATCATGGCGGGGAAGTGACTATGTTTCCTTAGGTCGTATTAGATGGCCTGGAAAATTTTAGGCGATCGGGGTCCACGGCTCTCGGGACCACCCGGAAGGCGTAAGCTATAGCACACTAAAATATGCAAATCGCGCGGAGTTCAAGTTTTTTATCCGAATAATGCAAAGCATTTAGAACGATCATGGTGGGGCGGTGACTATGGTAACTTAGGTCGTATTTGATAGTCCGGAAAAATTTTAGGCGATCAGGGTCCGCGGCTCCCCGAACCACTTGGACGGCGTGGGTATAGCACACGAAAATATGGGAATCGGGTGAATTCTAGTTTTTGGGCCTAAAAATGCAAAAAATGAGAAAGGATGATGGCGGGGCGGTTACTATGGTTCCTTAGGTCATATTTGACGGCCCGGAAAAATTTTAGGCGATCGGGGTCCGGGGGTCCCGGAACCACTTGGAAGGGTGGGTAATAGCACACAAAAATATTGTAATCGGGCGGAATTCTAGTTGTTTGGCCGAAAAACGCAACAAATGAGGAATGATCATGGCTGGGCGGTGACTATGGTTCCTTAGGTCGTATTTGATAGTCCGAAAAAATTTTAGGCGATAGGGGTCCGGAGTTCCCGAGTCACTTGGAAGGCGTGGGCTATAGGACACGAAAATATGGGAATCGCGCGGAATTCTAGTTTTTTGGCCGAAAAATGGAAAAAACTAGGAACGATCATGGCTGGGCGGTGACTATGGTTCCTTAGGTCTTATTTGATAGACCGGAAAAATTTTAGGCGATAGGGGTCCGGAGACCCGGGACCACTCGGAAGGCGTGGGCTATAACACACAAAAATATGGGATAGCGCGAAATTCTAGTTGTTTGGCCGAAAAACGCAAAAAATGAGGAACGATCATGGCGGGGCGGATACTATGGTTCCATAGGTCGTATTTGATAGTCCGGAAAAAATTTAGGCGATAGGGGTCCGGGGGTCCCGGGACCACTCGGAAGGTGTGGGCTATAACACACAAAAATATGGGAATCGCGCGGAATTCTAGTTGATTGGCCGAAAAACGCAAAACATGAGGAACGATCATGGCGGGGCGGATACTATGATTCCTTAGGTCGTATTTGATAGTCCGGAAAAATATTAGGCGATGGGGGTCAGGAAGTCCCGGGACCACTCGGAAGGCGTGGGCTATAACACATAAAAATATGGGAATCGCACGGAATTCTAGTTGTTTGGCCGAAAAACGCAAAAAATAAGGAACGATCATGGCGTGGAGGTTACTATGGTTCCTTAGGTCATATTTGATGGCCCGGAAAATTTTTAGGCGATCGGGGTTCGGGGTTCCCGGGACCCCTTGGAAGGCGTGGGCTAAAGCACACGAAAATATGGAAATCGCGCGGAATTCTAGTTTTTTGGCTGAAAAATACAAAAGACTAGGAACGATCATCGCGGGGCGGTGACTATGGTTCCTTAGGTCATATTCTATAGTCCGGAAACTTTTTAGGCGATCCGGCTCTGGGGCCCCGACCCACTCGGAAGGCGTGGGCGATAGCACACAAAAATATGGGAATCGGGCGGAATTCTAGTTTTTTGGCCAAAAAATGCAAAAAATGAGGAACGATCATGGCGAGGCGGTGACTATGGTTCCTTTGGTCCTAATTGATGGCCCGAAAACTTTTTAGGCGATTCGAGTCCTGCGGCCCGGGCCACTCGGAAGGCGTGGGCAATAGCACACAAAAATATGGTAATCGAGCGGAATTCTAGTTTTTTGGCCGAAAAACGCAATAAATGAGGAACGATCATGGAGGGGCGGTGACTATGGTTCCTTAGGTCGTATTTGATGGCCCAGAATATTTTAGGCGATCGGGGTCCACGGCTCCTGGGACCACTCGGAAGGCGTAAGCTATAGCACACTAAAATATGCAAATAGCGCGGAGTTCTAGTTTTTTGGCCGAAAAATGCAAAGCATTTGGAACGATCATGGTGGGGCGGTGACTATGGTACCTTAGGTCGTATTTGATAGTCCGGAAAAATTTTAGGCGATCGAGGTCCGCGGCTCCCCGAACCACTTGGAAGGCGTTGGTATAGCACACGAAAATATGGGAATCGGGCGAAATTCTAATTTTTTGGCCGTAAAACGCAAAAAATGAGGAATGGTAATGAAGGGGCGGTAACTATGGTTCTTTAGGTCGTATTTCATGGCTCGGAAAATTTTTAGACGTTCGAGGTCCGGGGGCCCACGCACACTTGGAAGGCGTGGGCAATAGCACACGAAAATATGGGAATCGGGCGGAATTCTAGTTTTTCGGCCGTAAAATGCAAAACATGAGGAAAGGTCATGGCGGGGCGGTGACTATTGTTCCTTAAGTTGTATTTTATGGTCCGGAAAAATCTTAGGCGATCGGGGTCCGGGACCACTTGAAGGCGTGGGCTAGCACACGAAAATATGGGAATCGGGCATAATTCTAGTTTTTTGTCCGTAAAATGCAAAACATGAGGAAAGCTCATGGCGGGGTCGGTGAATATGTTCCTTAGGTCGTATTGGATGGCCCGGAAAAATGTTAGGCGTTCGGGGTCCGAGGGTCCCGGGACCACTTGAAAGGCGTGGGCTATAGCAAACGAAAATATAGGAATCAGACAGAATTATAGTTTTTTGGCCGAAAAATTCAAAAAATGAGGAACGATAATGGCATGGAGGTGACTATGGTTCCTTACGTCTTATTTGATGGCCCAGAAAATTTTTAGGCGATCGGTGTCCTGAGGTCCCGGGACCACTTGGAAGGCGTGGGCTATAGCACACGAAAATATGGGAATCGGGCGGAATTCTAGTTTTTTGGCCATAAAATACAAAAAATGAGGAACGATCATGGCGGGGTGGTGACTATGGTTCATTAAGTCATATTTGATGGCCCGAAAAAATTAAAATGCAAAACAACGTGGAACGGTCATGGTAGGGCGGTATCTATGATTCTCGAGGTCGTATTTGATGGCCCGAAAAGTTTTTAAGCAATCCGCGTCCGGGGATCCTGGCCCACTCGGAATGTGTGGGCTATAGCACACGCAAATATGGGAATCGGACGGAATTCTAGTGTTTTGGCCGTAAAATGCAAAACATGAGGAAAGGTCATGGCGGGGTGGTGACTATGGTTCCTTAGGTCGTATTTAATGGCCCGAAAGGTTTTTAGGGAATCCAGTTCCGGGGGCCCCTACCCACTGGGGAGGCGTGGGCTATAGTAAACGAAAATATGGGAATCATGCACACTTCTAGTTTTTTGGACCAAAAAAGCAAAATATGAGGAACGATCATGGCGGGGCGGTGACTATGGTTCCTTAGGTCCTATTTGATGGCCCGGAAAAATTTTAGGCGATCGGGGTCCCGGAGTCCCGGGACCACTTGGAAGGCGTGGGCTATAGCACACGAAAATATGGGAATCAGGCGAAATTCTAATTTTTTGGCCGTAAAACACGAAATATGAGGAATGGTAATGGTGGGGCGGTAACTATGGTTATTTAGGTCGTATTTCATGGCCCGGAAAATTTTTAGACGTTCGGGGTCCGGGGGCCCACGCACACTTGGAAGGCGTGGGCTATAGCACACGAAAATATGGGAATCGGGCGGAATTCTAGTTTTTTGGCTGTAAAATGCAAAACATGAGGAAAGGTCATGGTGGGGCGGTGACTATGGTTCCTTAGGTCGTATTTTATGGTCCATAAAAATCTTAGGCAATCGGGGTCCGGGGGTTCCGGGACCACTTGATGGCGTGGGCTAGCACACGAAAATATGGGAATCGGGCATAATTCTAGTTTTTTGCCCGTAAAATGCAAAACATGAGGAAAGCTCATGGCGGGATAGGTGACTATGGTTCCTTAGGTCGTATTGGATGGCCCGGAAAAATGTTAGGCGTTCGGGGTCCAAGGGTCCCGGGACCACTTGAAAGGCGTGGGCAAACGAAAATATGGTAATCGGACGGAATTATAGTTTTTTGGCCGAAAAATTCAAAAAATGTGGAACGATCATGGCGGGGAGGTGACTATGGTTCCTTAGGTCTTATTTGATGGCCCAAAAAATTTTTAGGCGATCGGTGTCCGGAGGTCCCCGGGACTACTTGGAAGGTGTGGGCTATATAGCACACGAAAATATGGGAATCGGGCGGAAATCTATTGTTTTGGCCGTAAAATGTAAAAATTGAGGAACGATCATAGTGGGGCGGTGACTATGGTTCCTTAGGTCTTATTTGATGGCCCGAAAAAATTTTAGGTGATCAAAGTCCGGGGGTCCCGGGACCACTTGGAATGCGCGGGCTATAGCATACGAAAATATGGGAATCAAGCGGAATTCTAGTTTTTTGGCCGTAAATCACAAAAAAATGAGGAACGGTCATGGCGGGGCTGTGACTATGGTTTCTTAGGTCGTATTTGAGGGTCCAGAAAATTTTAGGCTATCGGTGTCCGGGGTGTCGCACGACCACTTGGAAGGCGTGGGCTATTGCAAACGAAAATATGGGAATCGGGTGGAATTCTAGTTTTTTGGCCGTAAAATGAAAGAATGAGGAACGATCATGACAGGACGGTGACTATGGTTCCTTAGGACGTATTATTGCCCGAAAAATTTTTAGGCGATCCGAGTCCGGGGGAGCCAGCCCACTCGGAAGGCGTGGGCACACACGAAAATATGGGAATCGGGCGGAATTCTAGTTTTTTGGCCACAAAATGCCAAAGATGAGGAACGATCAAGGCGGGGCGGTGACTATGGTTCCTTAAGTCTTTTTTTATGGTACAGACAAATTTTAGGCGATCGGGGTCCGTGGGGCCCGGGACCAGTCGGAATGCGTGGGCAGCACACGAAAATATGGGAATGGGGCGGAATTCTAGTTTTTTGGCCGAAAAATACAAAAAATGAGGAATAATCATGGCGGAGCAGTGACTATTGTTCTTTATGTCGTATTTGATGGCCCTGAAAAATTTTAGGCGATCGGGGTCCGGGGGTCCCGGGACCACTTGGAAGGCGTGGGCTATAGCACACGAAAATATGGGAATCGGGCGGAATTCTAGTTTTTTTGCCGGGAAATGCAAAAAATGAGGAACGACCATGGCGGTGCGGTGACTATGGTTCCTTAGGTCGTATATGATGGCCCGAAAATTTTTTAGGGGATCGGGGTCCAGGGGTCCTGGGACCACTTGGAAGGCGTGGGCTATAGCACACGAAAATTTGGGAATCGGGCAGAATTCTAGTTTTTTGGCCGTAAAATGCAAAAAATGAGGAACGATCATGGCGGGGATGTGACTATGGTTCCTTAAGTCTTATTTGATGGCCCGAAAAAATTAAAACGCAAAACAACGTGGAACGGTCATGGTAGGGCGGTATCTATGGTTCTGAAGGTCGTATTTGATGGCCCGAAAAATTTTTAAGCAATCCGCGTCCGGGGATCCTGGCCCACACGGAATGTGTGGGCTATAGCACACGCAAATATGGGAATCGGACGGAATTCTAGTGTTTTGGCCGTAAAATGCAAAACATGAGGAAAGGTCATGGCGGGGTGGTGACTATGGTTCCTTAGGTCGTATTTAATGGCCCGAAAGGTTTTTAGGGAATCCAGTTCCGGGGGCCCCTACCCACTGGGGAGGCGTGGGCTATAGTAAATGAAAATATGGGAATCATGCACACTTCTAGTTTTTTGGACCAAAAAAGCAAAATATGAGGAACGATCATGGCGGGGCGGTGACTATGGTTCCTTAGGTCGTATTTGATGGCCCGGAAAAATTTTAGACGATCGGGGTCCCGGAGTCCCGGGACCACTTGGAAGGCGTGGGCTATAGCACACGAAAATATGGGAATAATGCGAAATTCTAATTTTTTGGCCGTAAAACACGAAATATGCGGAATGGTAATGGCGGGGCGGTAACTATGGTTCTTTAGGTCGTATTTCATGGCCCGGAAAATTTTTAGACGTTCGGGGTCCGGGGGCCCACGCACGCTTGGAAGGCGTGGGCTATAGCACACGAAAATATGGGAATCAGGCGGAATTCTAGTTTTTTGGCCATAAAATGCAAAACATGAGGAAAGGTCATGGCGGGCGGTGACTATGGTTCCTTAGGTCATATTTTATCGTCCGGAAAAATCTTAGGCGATCGGGGTCCGGGGGTTCCGGGACCACTTGAAGGCATGGGCTAGCACACAAAAATATGGGAATCGGGCGTAATTCTAGTTTTTTGGCCGTAAAATGCAAAACATGAGGAAAGCTCATGGCGGGATCGGTGACTATGGTTCCTTAGGTCGTATTGGATGGCCCGGAAAAATGTTAGGCGTTCGGGGTCCAAGGGTCCCGGGACCACTTGAAAGGCGTGGGCAAACGAAAATATGGTAATCAGACGAAATTGCAGTTTTTTGGCCGAAAAATTCAAAAAATGAGGAACGATCATGGCGGGGAGGTGACTATGGTTCCTTAGGTCTTATTTGATGGCCCAAAAAATTTTTAGGCGATCGGTGTCCGGAGGTCCCCGGGACTACTTGGAAGGTGTGGGCTATATAGCACACGAAAATATGGGAATCGGGCGGAAATCTATTGTTTTGGCCGTAAAATGTAAAAATTGAGGAACGATCATAGTGGGGCGGTGACTATGATTCCTTAGGTCTTATTTGATGGCCCGAAAAAATTTTAGGTGATCAAAGTCCGGGGGTCCCGGGACCACTTGGAATGCGCGGGCTATGGCATACGAAAATATGGGAATCAAGCGAAATTCTAGTTTTTTGGCCGTAAATCACAAAAAAATGAGGAACGGTCATGGCGGGGCTGTGAATATGGTTTCTTAGGTCGTATTTGATGGTCCAGAAAATTTTAGGCTATCGGTGTCCGGGGTGTCCCACGACCACTTGGAAGGCGTGGGCTATTGCAAACGAAAATATGGGAATCGGGTGGAATTCTAGTTTTTTGGCCGTAAAATGAAAGAATGAGGAACGATCATGACGGGACGGTGACTATGGTTCCTTAGGACGTATTATTGCCCGAATAATTTTTAGGCGATCCGAGTCCGTGGGGGCCAGCCCACTCGGAAGGCGTGGGCACACACGAAAATATGGGAATCGGGCGGAATTCTAGTTTTTTGGCCACAAAATGCCAAAGATGAGGAACGATCAAGGCGGGGCAGTGACTATGGTTCCTTAAGTCTTTTTTTTATGGTACAGACAAATTTTAGGCGATCGGGGTCCATGGGGCCCGGGACCAGTCGGAATGCGTGGGCAGCACACGAAAATATGGGAATGGGGCGGAATTCTAGTTTTTTGGCCGAAAAATACAAAAAATGAGGAATAATCATGGCGGAGCAGTGACTATTGTTCTTTATGTCGTATTTGATGGCCCTGAAAAATTTTAGGCGATCGGGGTCCAGGGGTCCCGGGACCACTTGGAAGGCGTGGGCTATAGCACACGAAAATATGGGAATCGAGCGGAATTCTAGTTTTTTTGCCGGGAAATGCAAAAAATGAGGAACGACCATGGCGGTGCGGTGACTATGGTTCCTTAGGTCGTATATGATGGCCCGAAAATTTTTAGGGGATCGGGGTCCAGGGGTCCTGGGACCACTTGGAAGGCGTGGGCTATAGCACACGAAAATTTGGGAATCGGGCGGAATTCTAGTTTTTTGGCCGTAAAATGCAAAAAATGAGGAACGATCATGGCGGGGAGGTGACTATGGTTCCTTAAGTCTTATTTGATGGCCCGAAAAAATTAAAACACAAAACAACGTGGAACGGTCATGGTAGGGCGGTATCTATGGTTCTCAAGGTCGTATTTGATAGCCCGAAAATTTTTTAAGCAATCTGCGTCCGGGGATCCTGCCCCACTCGGAATATGTGGGCTATAGCACACGCAAATATGGGAATCGGACGGAATTCTAGTGTTTTGGCCGTAAATTGTAAAAATTGAGGAACGATCATAGTGGGGCGATGACTATGGTTCCTTAGGTCTTATTTGATGGCCCGAAAAAATTTTATGTGATCAAAGTCCGGGGGTCCCGGGACCACTTGGAATGCGCGGGCTATAGCATACAAAAATATGGGAATCAAGCGGAATTCTAGTTTTTTGGCCGTAAATCACAAAAAAATGAGGAACGGTCATGGCGGGGCTGTGACTATGGTTTCTTAGGTCGTATTTGATGGTCCAAAAAATTTTAGGCTATCGAGGTCCGGGGTGTCCCAGGACCACTTGGAAGGCGTGGGCTATTGCAAACGAAAATATGGGAATCGGGTGGAATTCTAGTTTTTTGGCCGTAAAATGCAAAGAATGAGGAACGATCATGACGGGACGGTGACTATGGTTCCTTAGGACGTATTATTGCCCAAAAACATTTTAGGCGATCCGAGTCCGGGGGGGCCGACCCACTCGGAAGGCGTGGGCACACACGAAAATATGGGAATCGGGCGGAATTCTAGTTTTTTGGCCACAAAATGCCAAATATGAGGAACGATCAAGGCGGGGCGGTGACTATGGTTCCTTAAGTCTTTTTTTATGGTACAGACAAATTTTAGGCGATCGGGGTCCGTGGGGCCCGGGACCAGTCGGAATGCGTGGGCAGCACACGAAAATATGGGAATGGGGCGGAATTCTAGTGTTTTGGCCGAAAAATACAAAAAATGAGGAATAATCATGGCGGAGCAGTGACTATTGTTCTTTAGGTCGTATTTTATGGCCCTGAAAATTTTTAGGCGATCGGGGTCCGGGGGTCCCGGGACCACTTGGAAGGCATGGGCTAGCACATGAAAATATGGGAATCGGGCATAATTCTAGTTTTTTGGCCGTAAAATGCAAAACATGAGGAAATCTCATGGCGGGGTCGGTGACTATGGTTCCTTAGGTCGTATTGGATGGCCCAAAAAAATGTTAGGCGTTCGAGGTCCGAGGGTCCCGGGACCACTTGAAAGGCGTGGGCAAACGAAAATATGGGAATCAGACGGAATTATAGTTCTTTGGCCGAAAAATTCAAAAATGAGGAACGATCATGGCGGGGAGGTGACTATGGTTCCTTAGGTCTTATTTGATGGCCCAGAAAATTTTTAGGCGATCGGTGTCCGGAGGTCCCCGGGACCACTTGGAAGGTGTGGGCTATATAGCACACGAAAATATGGGAATCGGACGGAAATCTATTATTTTGGCCGTAAAATGTAAAAATTGAGGAACGATCATAGTGGGGCGGTGACTATGGTTCCTTATGTCTTATTTGATGGCCCGAAAATTTTTTAGGTGATCGGAGTCCGGGGGTCCCGGGACCACTTGGAATGCGCGGGCTATAGCACACGAAAATATGGGAATCAAGCGGAATTCTAGTTTTTTGTCCCTAAAAAACAAAAAAATGAGGAACGGTCATGGCGGGGCTGTGACTATGGTTTCGTAGGTCGTATTTGATGGCCCAAAATATTTTAGGCTATCGGGGTCCGGGGTGTTCCAGGACCACTTGGAAGGCGTGGGCTATTGCAAACGAAAATAGGGGAATCGGGTGGAATTCTAGTTTTCTGGCCGTAAAATGCAAAGAATGAGGAACGATCATGACGGGACGGTGACTATGGTTCCTTAGGACGTATTTGATTGCCCGAAAAAATTTTGGGCGATCCGAGTCCGGGGGGGTCGGCCCACTCGGAAGGCGTGGGCACACACGAAAATATGGGAATCGGGCGGAGTTCTAGTTTTTTGGCCACAAATGCAAAAAATGAGGAACGATCATGGAGGGGTGGAGACTATGGTTCCTTAAGTCTTATTTGATGGCCCGAAAAAATTAAAACGCAAAACAACGTGGAATGGTCATGGTAGGGCGGTATCTATGGTTCTCAAGGTCGTATTTGATGGCCCGAAATTTTTTTAAGCAATCCGCGTCCGGGGATCCTGGCCCACTTGGAATGTGTGGGCTATAGCACACGCAAATATGAGAATCGGACGGAATTCTAGTGTTTTGGCCGTAAAATGCAAAACATGAGGAAAGTTCATGGCGGGGTGGTGACTATGGTTCCTTAGGTCGTAATTAATGGCCCGAAATATTTTTAGGGAATCCAGTTCCGGGGGCCCCTACCCACTGGGGAGGCTTGGGCTATAGTAAACGAAAATATGGGAATCATGCAAACTTCTAGTTTTTTGGCCCAAAAAAGCAAAATATGAGGAACGATCATGGCGGGGAGGTGACTATGGTTCCTTAGGTCGTATTTGATGGCCCGGAAAAATTTTAGGCGATCGGGGTCCCGAAGTCCCGGGACCACTTGGAAGGCGTGTGCTATAGCACACGAAAATAAGGGAATCAGGCGAAATTCTAATTTTTTGGCCGTAAAATGCAAAATATGAGGAATGGTAATGGCGGGGCGGTAACTATGGTTCTTTAGGTCGTATTTCATGGCCCGGAAAATTTTTAGACGTTTGGGGTCCGGGGGCCCACGCACACTTGGAAGGCGTTGGCTATAGCACACGAAAATATGGGAATCGGGCGGAATTCTTAGTTTTTTGGCCGTAAAATGCAAAACATGAGGAAAGGTCATGGCGGGGCGGTGACTATGGTTCCTTAGGTCGTATTTTATGGTCCAGAAAAATCTTAGGCGATCGGGGTCCGGGGGTTCCGGGACCACTTGAAGGCGTGGGCTAGCACACGAAAATATGGGAATCGGGCATAATTCTAGTTTTTTGGCCGTAAAATGCAAAACATGAGGAAAGCTCATGGCGGGGTCGGTGACTATGGTTCCTTAAGTCGTATTGGATGGCCCGGAAAAATGTTAGGCGTTCGGGGTCCGAGGGTACCGGGACCACTTGAAAGGCGTGGGCAAACGAAAATATGGGAATCAGACGGAATTATAGTTTTTTGCCGAAAAATTCAAAAAATGAGGAACGATCATGGCGGGGAGGTGACTATGGTTCCTTAGGTCTTATTTGATGGCCCAGAAATTTTTTAGGCGATCGGTGTCCAGAGATCTCGGGACCACTTGGAAGGTGTGGGCTATATAGCACACGAAAATATGGGAATCGGGCGGATATCTATTGTTTTGGCCGTAAAATATAAAAATTGAGGAACGATCATAGTAGGGCGGTGACTATGGTTCCTTAGGTCTTATTTGATGGCCCGAAAAATTTTTAGGTGATCGGAGTCCGGGGGTCCCGGGACCACTTGTAATGCGTGGGCTATAGCACACGAAAATATGGGAATCAAGCGGAATTCTAGTTTTTTGGCCGTAAATCACAAAAAAATGAGGAACGGTCATGGCGGGACTGTGACTATGGTTTCTTAGGTCATATTTGATGGCCCAGAAAATTTTAGGCTATTGGGGTCCGGGGTATCCCAGGACCACTTGGAAGGCGTGGGCTATTGCAAACGAAAATATGGGAATCGGGTGGAATTCTAGTTTTTTGTCCGTAAAATGCAAAGAATGAGGAACGATCATGACGGGACGGTGACTATGGTTCCTTAGGACGTATTTGATTGCCCGAAAAAATTTTAGGCGTTCCGAGTCCGGGGGGCCCGACCCACTCGGAAGGCGTGGGCACACACGAAAATATGGGAATCGGGCGGAATTCTAGTTTTTTGGCCAAAAAATGCCTAATATGAGGAACAATCAAGGAGGGGCGGTGACTATGGTTCCTTAAGTCTTTTTTTATGGTACGGAAAAATTTTAGGCGATCGGGGTCCGTGGGGCCCGGGACCAGTCGGAATGCGTGGGCTATAGCACACGAAAATATGGGAATGGGGCGGAATTCTAGTTTTTTGGCCGAAAAATACAAAAAATGAGGAATAATCATGGCGGAGCAGTAACTATTGTTCTTTAGGTCGTCTTTTATGGCCCTGAAAAATTTTAGGCGATCGGGGTCCGGGGGTCCCGGGACCACTTGGAAGGCGTGGGCTATAGCACACGAAAATATGGGAATCGGGCGGAATTCTAGTATTTTTGCCGGGAAATGCAAAAAATGAGGAACGATCATGGCGGTGCGGTGACTATGGTTCCTTAGGTCGTATATGATGGCCCGAAAAACATTTAGGGGATCGGGTTCCAGGGGTCCTGGGACCACTTGGAAAGCGTGGGCTATAGCACACGAAAATTTGAGAATCGGGCGGAATTCTAGTTTTTTGGCCGTAAAATGCAAAAAATGAGGAACGATCATGGCGGGATGGTGACTATGGTTCCTTAAGTCTTATTTGATGGCCCGAAAAAATTAAACGCTAAACAACGTGGAACAGTCATTGTAGGGCGGTATCTATGGTTCTCAAGGTCATATTTGATGGCCCGAAAATTTTTTAAGCAATCCGCGTCCGGGGATCCTGGCCCACTCGGAATGTGTGGGCTATAGCACACACAAATATGGGAATCGGACGGAATTCTAGTGTTTTGGCCGTAAAATGCAAAACATGAGGAAAGGTCATGGCGGGGTGGTGACTATGGTTCCTTAGGTCGTATTTAATGGCCCGAAATATTTTTAGGGAATCCAGTTCCGGGGGCCCCTACCCACTGGGGAGGCGTGGGCTATAGTAAACGAAAATATGGGAATCATGCAAACTTCTAGTTTTTTGGCCCAAAAAGCAAAATATGAGGAACGATCATAGCGGGGCGGTGACTATGGTTCCTTAGGTCGTATTTGATGGCCCGGAAAAATTTTAGGCGATCGGGGTCCCGGAGTCCCGGGACCACTTGGAAGGCGTGTGCTATAGCACACGAAAATAAGGGAATCAGGCGAAATTCTAATTTTTTGGCCGTAAAATGCAAAATATGAGGAATGGTAATGGCGGGGCGGTAACTATGGTTCTTTAGGTCGTATTTCATGGCCCGGAAAATTTTTAGACGTTTGGGGTCCGGGGGCCCACGCACACTTGGAAGGCGTTGGCTATAGCACACGAAAATATGGGAATCGGGCGGAATTCTAGTTTTTTGGCAGTAAAATGCAAAACCTGAGGAAAGGTCATGGCGGGGCGGTGACTATGGTTCCCTAGGTCGTATTTTATGGTCCGGAAAAATCTTAGGCGATCGGGGTCCGGGGGTTCCGGGACCACTTGAAGGCGTGGGCTAGCACACGAAAATATGGGAATCGTGCATAATTCTAGATTTTTGGCCGTAAAATGCAAAACATGAGGAAAGCTCATGGTGGGGTCGGTGACTATGGTTCCTTAGGTCGTATTGGATGGCCCGGAAAAATGTTAGGCGTTCGGGGTCTGAGAGTCCCGGGACCACTTGAAAGGCGTGGGCAAACGAAAATATGGGAATCAGACGGAATTATAGTTTTTTTGACGAAAAATTCAAAAAATGAGGAACGATCATGGCGGGGAGGTGACTATGGTTCCTTAGGTCTTTTTTGATGGCCCAGAAATTTTTTAGGCGATCGGTGTCCGGAGATCCCGGGACCACTTGGAAGGTGTGGGCTATATAGCACACGAAAATACGGGAATCAGGCGGAAATCTATTATTTTAGCCGTAAAATATAAAAATTGAGGAACGATCATAGTAGGGTGGTGACTATGGTTCCTTAGGTCTTATTTGATGGCCCGAAAATTTTTTAGGTGATCGGAGTCCAGGGGTCCCGGGACCACTTGTAATGCGCGGGCTATAGCACACGAAAATATGGGAATCAAGCGGAATTCTACTTTTATGGTCGTAAATCACAAAAAAATGAGGAACGGTCATGGCGGGGCTGTGACTATGGTTTCTTAGGTCGTATTTGATGGCCCAGAAAATTTTAGGCTATCGGGGTCCGGGGTGTCCCAGGACCACTTGGAAGGCGTGGGCTATTGCAAACGAAAATATGGGAATCGGGTGGAATTCTAGTTTTTTGGCCGTAAAATGCAAAGAATGAGGAACGATCATGACGGAACGGTGACTATGGTTCCTTAGGACGTATTTGACTGCCCGAAAAAATTTTAGGCGTTCCGAGTCCGGGGGCCCGGCCCACTCGGAAGGCGTGGGCACACACGAAAATATGGGAATTGGGCGGAATTCTAGTTTTTTGGCCAAAAAATGCCTAATATGAGGAATGATCAAGGAGGGGCAGTGACAATGGTTCCTCGAGTCTTTTTTTATAGTACGGAAAAATTTTAGGCGATCGGGGTCCGTGGGGCCCGGGACCAGTCGGAATGCGTGGGCTATAGCACACGAAAATATGGGAATGGGGCGGAATTCTAGTTTTTTGGCCGAAAAATAAAAAATATGAGGAATAATCATGGCGGAGCAGTGACTATTGTTCTTTAGGTCGTATTTTATGGCGCTGAAAAATTTTAGGCAATCGGGGTCCGGGGGTCCCAGGACCACTTGGAAGGCGTGGGCTATAGCACACGAAAATTTGGGAATCGGGCGAAATTCTAGTTTTTTGGCTGTAAAATGCAAAAAATGAGGAACGATCATAGCGGGATGCTGACTATGGTTCCTTAAGTCTTATTTGATGGCCCGTAAAAATTAAAACGCAAAACAACGTGGAACAGTCATTAGAGGGCGGTATCTATGGTTCTCAAGGTCGTATTTGATGGCCCGACAATTTTTTAAGCAATCCGCGTCCGGGGATCCTGGCCCACTCGGAATGTGTGGGCTATAGCACACACAAATATGGGAATCGTACGGAATTCTAGTGTTTTGGCCGTAAAATGCAAAACATGAGGAAAGGTCATGGCGGGGTGGTGACTATGGTTCCTTAGGTCGTATTTAATGGACCGAAAGTTTTTTAGGGAATCCAGTTTCGGGGGCCCCTACCCACTGGGGAGGGGTGGCCTATAGTAAACGAAAATATGGGAATCATGCAAACTTCTAGTGTTTTGGCCCAAAAAAGCAAAATATGAGGAACGATCATGGCGGGGCGGTGACTATGGTTCCTTAGGTCGGATTTGATGGCCCGGAAAAATTTTAGGCGATCGGGGTCCCGGAGTCCCGGGACCACTTGGAAGGCGTGGGCTATAGCACACGAAAATATGGGAATCAGGCGAAATTCTAATTTTTTGGCCATAAAACGCAAAATATGAGGAATGGTAATGGCGGGGCGGTAACTATGGTTTGTTAGGTCGTATTTCATGGCCCAAATAATTTTTAGACGTTCGGGGTCCGGGGCCCACGCACACTTGGAAGGCGTATAGCACACAAAAATATGGGAATCGGGCGGAATTCTAGTTTTTTGGCCGTAAAATGCAAAACATGAGGAAAGGTCATGGCGGGGCGGTGACTATGGTTCCTTAGGTCGTATTTTATGGTCCGGAAAAATCTTAGGCGATCGGGGTCCGGGGGTTCCGTGACCACTTGAAGGTGTGGGCTATATAGCACACGAAAATATGGGAATCACGCGGAAATCTATTGTTTTGGCCGTAAAATGTAAAAAATGAGGAATGATCATGGCGGGATGGTGACTATGGTTCCTTAAGTCTTATTTGATGGCCCGAAAAAATTAAAACGCAAAACAACATTTAACGATCATGGTAGGGCGGTATCTATGGTTCTCAAGGTCGTATTTGATGTCCCGAAATTTTTTTAAGCAATCCGCGTCCGGGGATCCTGGCCCACTCGGAATGTGTGGGCTATAGCACACGCGAATATGGGAATCGGACGAAATTCTAGTGTTTTGGTCGTAAAATGCAAAACATGAGGAAAGGTCATGGCGGGGTGGTGACTATGGTTCCTTAGGTCGTATTTAATGGCCCGAAAGTTTTTTAGGGAATCCAGTTCCGGGGGCCCTTACCCACTGGGGAGTCGTGGGAGTAAACAAAAATATGGGAATCATGCAAACTACTAGTTTTTTGGTCCAAAAAAGCAAAATATGGGGAACGATCATGGCGGGGCGGTGACTATGGTTCCTTAGGTCGTATTTGATGGACCGAAAAAATTTTAGGCGATCGGGGTCCCGGAGTCCCGGGACCACTTGGAAGGCGTGGGCTATAGCACACGAAAATATGGGAATCAGGCGAAATTCTAATTTTTTGGCCGTAAAACGCAAAATATGAGGAATGGTAATGGCGGGGCGGTAACTATGGTTCGTTAGGTCGTATTTCATTGCCCGGAAAATTTTTAGACGTTCGGGGTCCGGGGGCCCACGCACACTTGGAAGGCGTATAGCACACAAAAATATGGGAATCGGGCGGAATTCTAGTTTTTTGGCCGTAAAATGCAAAACATGAGGAAAGCTCATGGCGGGGCGGTGGCTATGGTTCCTTAGGTCGTATTTTATGGTCCGGAAAAATCTTAGGCGATCGGGGTCCGGGGGTTCCGGGACCACTTGAAGGCGTGGGCTAGCACACGAAAATATGGGAATCGGGCATAATTCTAGTTTTTTGGCCGTAAAATGCAAAACATGAGGAAAGCTCATGGCGGGGTCGGTGACTATGGTTCCTTAGGTCGTATTGGATGGCCCGGAAAAATGTTAGGCGTTCTGGGTCCGAGGGTCCCGGGACCACTTGAAAGGCGTGGGCAAACGAAAATATGGGAATCGGACGGAATTATAGTTTTTTGGCCGAAAAATTCAAAAAATGAGGAACGATCATGGCAGGGAGGTGACTATGGTGCCTTAGGTCTTATTTGATGGCCCAGAAAATTTTTAGGCGATCGGTGTCCGGAGGTCCCGGGACCACTTGGAAGGTATGGGCTATATAGCACACGAAAATATGGGTATCACGCGAAAATCAATTGTTTTGGCCGTAAAATGTAAAAAATGAGGAATGATCATGGCGGGATGGTGACTATGGTTCCTTAAGTCTTATTTGATGGCCCGAAAAAATTAAAACGCAAAACAACGTTGAACAATCATGGTAGGGCGGTATCTATGGTTCTCAAGGTCGTATTTGATGGCCCGAAATTTTTTTAAGCAATCCGCGTCCGGGGATCCTGGCCCACTCGGAATGTGTGGGCTATAGCACACGCAAATATGAGAATCGGACGGAATTCTAGTGTTTTGGCCGTAAAATGCAAAACATGAGGAAAGGTCAGGGCGGGGTGGTGACTATGGTTCCTTAGGTCGTATTTAATGGCCCGAAAGTTTTTTAGGGAATCCAGTTCCGGGGGCCCTTACCCACTGGGGAGGCGTGGGAGTAAACGAAAATATGGGAATCATGCAAACTTCTAGTTTTTTGGCCCAAAAAAGCAAAATATGGGGAACGATCATGGCGGGGCGGTGAGTATGGTTCCTTAGGTCGTATTTGATGGACCGAAAAAATTTTAGGCGATCGGGGTCCCGTAGTCCCGGGACCACTTGGAAGGCGTGGGCTATAGCACACGAAAATATGGGAATCAGGCGAAATTCTAATTTTTTGGCCGTAAAACGCAAAATATGAGGAATGGTAATGGCGGGGCGGTAACTACGGTTCGTTAGGTCGTATTTCATTGCCCAGAAAATTTTTAGACGTTCGGGGTCTGGGGGCCCACGCACACTTGGAAGGCGTATAGCACACAAAAATATGGGAATCGGGCGGAATTCTAGTTTTTTGGCCGTAAAATGCAAAACATGAGGAAAGCTCATGGCGGGGCGGTGGCTATGGTTCCTTAGGTCATATTTTATGGTCCGGAAAAATCTTAGGCGATCGGGGTCCGGGGGTTCCGGGACCACTTGAAGGCGTGGGCTAGCACACGAAAATATGGGAATCGGGCATAATTCTAGTTTTTTGGCCGTAAAATGCAAAACATGAGGAAAGCTCATGGCGGGGTCGGTGACTATGGTTCCTTAGGTCGTATTGGATGGCCCGGAAAAATGTTAGGCGTTCTGGGTCCGAGGGTCCCGGGACCACTTGAAAGGCGTGGGCAAACGAAAATATGGGAATCGGACGGAATTATAGTTTTTTGGCCGAAAAATTCAAAAAATGAGGAACGATCATGGCAGGGAGGTGACTATGGTGCCTTAGGTCTTATTTGATGGCCCAGAAAATTTTTAGGCGATCGGTGTCCGGAGGTCCCGGGACCACTTGGAAGGTATGGGTTATATAGCACACGAAAATATGGGAATCACGCGGAAATCAATTGTTTTGGCCGTAAAATGTAAAAAATGAGGAACGATCATGGTGGGATGGTGACTATGGTTCCTTAAGTCTTATTTGATGGCCCGAAAAAATTAAAACGCAAAACAACGTGGAACGGTCATGGTAGGGCGGTATCTATGGTTCTCAAGGTCGTATTTGATGGCCCGAAAGTTTTTTAAGCAATCCGCGTCCGGGGATCCTGGCCCACTCGTAATGTGTGGGCTATAGCACACACAAATATGGGAATCAGACGGAATTCTAGTGTTTTGGCCGTAAAATGCAAAACATGAGGAAAGGTCATGGCGGGGTGGTGACTATGGTTCCTTAGGTCGTATTTAATGGCCCGAAAGTTTTTAGGGAATCCAGTTCCGGGGGCCCCTACCCACTCGGGAGGCGTGGGCTATAGTAAACGAAAATATGGGAATCATGCAAACTTCTAGTTTTTTGGCCCAAAAAAGCAAAATATGATGAACGATCATGGCGGGGCAGTGACTATGGTTCCTTAGCTCGTATTTGATGTACCGGAAAAATATTAGGCGATCGGGGTCCCGGAGTCCCGGGACCACTTGGTAGGCGTGGGCTATACCACACGAAAATATGGGAATCAGGCGAAATTCTAATTTTTTGGCCGTAAAACGCAAAATATGAGGAATGGTAATGGCGGGGTGGTAACTATGGTTCTTTAGGTCGTATTTCATGGCCCGGAAAATTTTTAGACGTTCGGGGTCCGGGGGCCCACGCACACTTGGAAGGCGAGAGTTATAGCACACGAAAATATGGGAATCGGGCGGAATTCTAGTTTTTTGGCCGTAAATCACAAAAAAATGAGGAACGGTCATGGCGGGGCTGTGACTATGGTTTCTTAGGTCGTATTTGATGGCCCAGAAAATTTTAGGCTATCGGGGTCCGGGGTGTCCTAGGACCACTTGGAAGGCGTGGGCTATTGCAAACGAAAATATGGGAATCGGGTGGAATTCTAGTTTTTTGGCTGTAAAATGCAAAACATTAGGAAAGCTCGTGGCGGGGTCGGTGTCTATGGTTCCTTAGGTCGTATTGGATGGCCCGGAAAAATGTTAGGCGTTCTAGGTCCGAGGGTCCCGGGACCACTTGAAAGGCGTGGGCAAACGAAAATATGTGAATCAGACGGAATTATAGTTTTTTGGCCGAAAAATTCAAAAAATGAGGAACGATCATGGCAGGGAGGTGACTATGGTTCCTTAGGTCTTATTTGATGGCCCAGAAAATTTTTAGGCGATCGGTGTCCGGAGGTCCCGGGACCACTTGGAAGGTGTGGGCTCTATAGTACACGAAAATATGGGAATCACGCGAAAATCAATTGTTTTGGCCGTAAAATGTTAAAATTGAGGAACGATCATAGTGGGGCGGTGACTATGGTTTCTTAGGTCTTATTTGAGGGCCCGAAAAATTTTTAGGTGATCGGAGTCCGGGGGTCCCGGGACCACTTGGAATGCGCGGGCTATAGCACACGAAAATATGGGAATCAAGCGGAATTCTAGTTTTTTGCCGTAAATCACAAAAAAAATGAGGAACGGTCATGGCGGGGCTGTGACTATGTTTTCTTAGGTCGTATTTGATGGCCCAGAAAATTTTAGGCTATCGGGGTCCGGGGTATCCCAGGACCACTTGGAAAGCGTGGGCTATTGCAAACGAAAATATGGGAATCGGGTGGAATTCTAGTTCTTTGGCCGTAAAATGCAAAGAATGAGGAACGATCATGATGGGACGGTGACTATGGTTCCTTAGGACGTATTTGATTGCTCGAAAAGTTTTTAGGCGATCCGAGTCCGGGGGGTTCGGCCCACTCGGAAGGCGTGGGCACACACGAAAATATGGGAATCGGGCGGAATTCTAGTTTTTTGGCCACAAAATGCCAAATATGAGGAACGATCAAGGCGGGGCGGTGACTATGGTTCCTTAAGTCTTCTTTTATGGTACGGAAAAATTTTAGGCGATCGGGATCCGTGGGGCCCGGGACCAGTCTGAATGCGTGGGCTATAGCAGACGAAAATATGGGAATGGGGCGGAATTCTAGTTTTTTGGCCGAAAAATACAAAAAATGAGGAATAATCATGGCGGAGTAGTGACTATTGTTCTTTAGGTCATATTTTATGGCCTTGAAAAATTTTAGGCGATCGGGGTCCGGGGGTCCCGGGACCACTTGGAAGGCGTGGGCTATAGCACACGAAAATATGAGAATCGGGTGGAATTCTAATTTTTTTGCCGAGAAATGAAAAAAATGAGGAACGATCATGGCGGTGCGGTGACTATGGTTCCTTAGGTCGTATATGATGGCCCGAAAATTTTTTAAGGGATCGGGGTCCAAGGGTCCTAGGATCACTTGGAAGGCGTGGGCTATAGCATACGAAAATTTGGGAATCGGGCGGAATTCTACTTTTTTGGCCGTAAAATGTAAAAAATGAGGAACGATCATGGCGGGGTGGTGACTATGGTTCCTTAAGTCTTATTTGATGGCCCGAAAAAATTAAAACGCAAAATAATGTGGAACGGTCATTGTAGGGAGATATCTATGGTTCTCAAGGTCGTATTTGATGGCCCTAAAAAAATTTAAGCAATCCGCGTCTGGAGTTCCTGGCCCACTCGGAATGTGTGGGCTATAGCACACGCAAATATGGGAATCGGACGGAATTCTAGTGTTTTGGCCGTAAAATGAAAAACATGAGGAAAGGTCATGGCGGGGTGGTGACTATGGTTCCTTAGGTCGTATTTAATGGCCCGAAAGTTTTTTAGGGAATCCAGTTTCGGGGGCCCCTACCCATTGGGGAGGCGTAGGCTATAGTAAACGAAAATATGGGAATCATGCAAACTTCTAGTTTTTTGGCCCAAAAAAGCAAAATATGAGGAACGATCATGGCGGGGCGGTGACTATGGTTCCTTAGGTAGTATTTGATGGCCCGAAAAAATTTTAGGCGATGGGGGTCCCGGAGTCCCGGGACCACTTGGAAGGCGTGGGCTATAGCACACGAAAATATGGGAATCAGGCTAAATTCTAATTTTTTGGCCGTAAAACGCAAAATATGAGGAATGGTAATGGCGGGGCGGTAACTATGGTTATTTAGGTCGTATTTCATGGCCCGGAAAATTTTTAGACGTTCGGGGTCCGGGGGCCCACGCACACTTGGAAGGCGTGGGCTATAGCACACGAAAATATGGGAATCGGGCGGAATTCTAGTTTTTGGCCATAAAATGCAAAACATGAGGAAAGGTCATGGCGGGGCGGTGACTATGGTTCCTTAGGTCGTATTTTATGGTCCAGAAAAATCTTAGGCGATCGGGGTCCGGGGAGTTCTGGGACCACTTGAAGGCGTGGGCTAGCACACGAAAATATGGGAATCGGGCATAATTCTAGTTTTTTGGCCGTAAAATGCAAAACATGAGGAAAGCTCATGGCGGGGTCGGTGACTATGGTTCCTTAGGTCGTATTGGATGGCCCAGAAAAATGTTAGGCGTTCGGGGTCTGAGGGTCCCGGGACCACTTGAAAGGCGTGGGAAAACGAAAATATGGGAATCGGACGGAATTATAGTTTTTTGGCCAAAAAATTCAAAAAATGAGGAACGATCATGGCAGGGAGGTGACTATGGTTCCTTAGGTCTTATTTGATGGTCCAGAAAATTTATAGGCGATCGGTGTCCGGAGGTCCCGGGACCACTTGGAAGTTGTGGCCTATATAGCACACGAAAATATGGGAATCGGGCGGAAATCTATTGTTTTGGCCGTAAAATGTAAAAATTGAGGAACTATCATAGTGGGGCGGTGACTATGGTTCCTTAGGTCTTATTTGATGGCCCGAAAATTTTTTAGGTTATCGGAGTCCGGGGGTCCCGGGACCACTTGGAATGCGCGGGCTATAGCACACGAAAATATGGGAATCAAGCGGAATTCTAGTTTTTTGGTCGTAAATCACAAAAAAATGAGGAACGGTCATGGCGGGGCTGTGACTATGGTTTCTTAAGTCGTATTTGATGGCCCAGAAAATTTTAGGCTATCGGGGTCCGGGGTGTCCCATGACCACTTGGAAGACGTGGGCTATTGCAAACAAAAATATGGGAATCGGGTGGAATTCTAGTTTTTTGGCCGTAAAATGCAAAGAATGAGGAACGATCATGACGGGACGGTGACTATGGTTCCTTAGGACGTATTTGATTGCCCGAAAATTTTTTAGGCGATCCGAGTCCGGGGGGCCGGCCGACTCGGAAGGCGTGGGCAAAAACGAAAATATGGGAATCGGGCGGAATTCTAGTTTTTTGGCCAAAAAATGCCAAATATGAGGAACGATCAAGGCGGGGCGGTGACTATGGTTCCTTAAGTCTTTTTTTATGGTACGGAAAAATTTTAGGCGATCGGGATCCGTGGGGCCCGGGACCAGTCGGAATGCGTGGGCGAATAGCACACGAAAATATGGGAATGGGGCGGAATTCTAGTTTTTTGGCCGAAAAATACAAAAAATGAGGAATAATCATGGCGGAGTAGTGACTATTGTTCTTTAGGTCGTATTTTATGGCCTTGAAAAATTTTAGGCGATCGGGGTCCGGGGGTCCCGGGACCACTTGGAAGGCGTGGGCTATAGCACACGAAAATATGAGAATCGGGCGGAATTCTAATTTTTTTGCCGAGAAATGCAAAAAATGAGGAACGATCATGGCGGTGCGGTGACTATGGTTCCTTAGGTCGTATATGATGGCCCGAAAATTTTTTAGGGGATCGGGGTCCAAGGGTCCTGGGATCACTTGGAAGGCGTGGGCTATAGCACACGAAAATTTGGGAATCGGGCGGAATTCTACTTTTTTGGCCGTAAAATGTAAAAAATGAGGAACGATCATGGCGGGGTGGTGACTATGGTTCCTTAAGTCTTATTTGATGGCCCGAAAAAATTAAAACGAAAAACAACGTGGAACGGTCATAGTAGGGCGGTATCTATGGTTCTCAAGGTCGTATTTGATGGCCCGAAAATCTTTTAAGCAATCCACGTCCGGGGTTCCTGGCCCACTCGGAATGTGTGGGCTATAGCACACGCAAATATGGGAATCAGACGGAATTCTAGTGTTTCGGCCATAAAATGCAAAACATGAGGAAAGGTCATGGCGGGGTGGTGACTATGGTTCCTTAGGTCGTATTTAATGGCCCGAATGGTTTTTAGGGAATCCAGTTCCGGGGGCCCCTACCCACTGGGGAGGCGTGGGCTATAGTACACAAAAAATGGGAATCATGCAAACTTCTAGTTTTTTGGCCAAAAAAAGCAAAATATGAGGAACGATCATGGCGGGGCGGTGACTATGGTTCCTTAGGTCGTATTTGATGGCCCGGAAAAATTTTAGGCGATCGGGGTCCCGGAGTTCCGGGACCACTTGGAAGGCGTGGGCTATAGCACACGAAAATATGGGAATCAGGCGAAATTCTAATTTTTTGGCTGTAAAACGCAAAATATGAGGAATGGTAATGGCGGGGCGGTAACTATGGTTCTTTAGGTCATATTTCATGGCCCGGAAAATTTTTAGACGTTCGGGGTCCGGGGGCCAACGCACACTTGGAAGGCGTGGGCTATAGCACACGAAAATATGGGAATCGGGCGGAATTCTAGTTTTTTGGCCGTAAAATGCAAAACATGAGGAAAGGTCAAGGCGGGGCGGTGACTATGGTTCCTTAGGTCGTATTTTATGGTCTGGAAAAATCTTAGGCGATCGGGGTCCGGAGGTTCCGGGACCACTTGAAGGCGTGGGCTAGCACACGAAAAATATGGGAATCGGGCATAATTCTAGTTTTTTGGCCGTAAAATGCAAAACATGAGGAAAGCTCATGGCGGGGTCGGTGACTATGGTTCCTTATGTCGTATTGGATGTCCCGGAAAAATGTTAGGCATTCTGGGTCCGAGGGTCCCGGGTCCATTTGAATGGCGTGGGCAAACGAAAATATGAGAATCGGACGGAATTATAGTTTTTTGGCCGAAAAATTCAAAAAATGAGGAACGATCATGGCGGGGAGGTGACTATGGTTCCTTAGGTCTTATTTGATGGCCCAAAATTGTTTTAGGCGATCTATGTCCGGAGGTCCTGGGACCACTTGGAAGGTGTGGGCTATATAGTACACGAAAATATGGGAATCAGGCGGAAATCAATTGTTTTGGCCGTAAAATGTAAAAATTGAGGAACGATCATAGTGGGGCGGTGACTATGGTTCCATAGGTCTTATTTGATGGCCCGAAAAAGTTTTAGGTGATCAGACTCCGGGGGTCCCGGGACCACTTGGAATGCACGGGTTATAGCACACGAAAATATGGGAATCAAGCGGAATTCTAGTTTTTTGGTCGTAAATCACAAAAAAATGAGGAACGGTCATGGCGGGGCTGTGACTATGGTTTCTTAGGTCGTATTTGATGGCCCAGAAAATTTTAGGCTATCGGGGTCCGGGGTGTCCCAGGACCACTTGGAAGGCGTGGGCTATTGCAAACGAAAATATGGGAATCGGGTGGAATTCTAGTTTTTTGGCCGTAAAATGCAAAGAATGAGGAACGATCATGACAGGACGGTGACTATGGTTCCTTAGGACGTATTTGATTGCCCGAAAAAATTTTAGGCTATCCGAGTCCGCGGGGGCCGGCCCACTCGGAAAGCGAGGGCACACACGAAAATATGGGAATCGGGTAGAATTCTAGTTTTTTGGCCAAAAAATGCCAAATATGAGAAACGGTCATGGCAGGGCGGTATCTATGGTTCTCAAGGTCGTATTTGATGGCCCGAAATGTTTTTATGCAATCCGCATCCGGGGGTCCTGGCCCACTCGGAATGTGTGGGCTATAGCACACGAAAATATGGGAATGGGGCGGAATTCTAGTTTTTTGGCCGAAAAATACAAAAAATGAGTAATAATCATGGCAGAGCGGTGACTATGGTTCATTAGGTCGTATTTGACGGACCAGAAAAATTTTAGGCGATCCGGGGGTCTGGGGTCCCGGGACCACTTGGAAGGCATGGGCTATATAGCACACGAAAATATGGGAATCTGGCGGAATTCTAGTTTTTTTGTCGAAAAACGCAAAAAAATGAGGAACAATCATGGCGGTGCGGCGACTAAGGTTCCTTAGGTCGTATATGATGGCCCGAAAATTTTTTATGGGATCGGGGTCCAGGGGGCCCGGGACCACTCGGAAGGCGAGGGCTATGGCACACGAAAATATGGGAATCAGGCGTAATTCTAGTTTTTTGGCCGAAAAATGTGAAAAATGAGGAATAATCATGGCGGAGCACTGACTATTGTTCTTTATATCATATTATATGGCCCTGAAAATTTTTAGGCGATAGGGGTCCGGAGGTCCCGGGACCACTTGGAAGGCGTGGGCTATAGCACACGAAAATATGGGAATCGGGCGGAATTCTAGTTTTTTTGCCGAAAAATGCATAAAATGAGGAATGATCTTTGCGGTGCGATGTACTATGGTTCCTTAGGTCGTATATGATGGCCCGAAAAATTTTTAGGGGATCGGGGTTCAGGGATCCTGGGACCACTTGGAAGGCGTGGGCTATAGCATACGAAAATATGGGAATCGGGCGGAATTCTAGTTTTTTCGCCGTAAAATACAAAAAATGAGGAACGATCATGGCGGGGTGGTGACTATGGTTCCTTAAGTCTTATTTGATGGCCCGGAAAAATTAAAACGCAAAACAACGTGGAACGGTCATGGCAGGGCGGTATATATGGTTCTCAAGGTCGTATTTGATGGCACGAAAATTTTTTAAGCAATCCGCATCTGGGGGTCCTGGCCCACTAGGAATGTGTGGGCTATAGCACACGCAAATATGGGAATCAGACGGAATTCTAGTGTTTTGGCCGTAAAATGCAAAACATGAGGAAAGGTCATGGCGGGGTGGTGACTATGGTTCCTTAGGTGTTATTTGATGGCACAAAAATATTTTAGGCAATCCAGTTCCGGAGGGCCTTACCCACTGGGGAGGCGTGGGCTATAGCAAACGAAAATATGGGAATCATGCAAACTTCTAGTTTTTTGGCCCAAAAAAGCAAAATATGAGGAATGATCATGGAGGGGTGGTGAATATGGTTCCTTAGGTCGTATTTAATGGCTCGTTAAAAATTTTAGGCGATCGGGGTCCGGGAGTCCCGGGACCACTTGGAAGGCGTGGGCTATAGCACACGAAAATATGGGAATCAAGCGAAATTGTAATTTTTTTGGCCGTAAAATGGAAACTATGAGGAATGGTAATGGAGGGGCGGTAACTATGGTTCTTTAGGTCATATTTCATGGCCCGGAAACTTTTTAGACGTTCGGGGTCCGGGAGCACACGCCCCCTCGGAAGGCGTGGGCTATAGCACACGAAAATATGGGAATCGAGCGGAATTCTAGTTTTTTTGCCGTAAAATGCAAAACATGAGGAAAGGTCATGGAGGGGCGGTGACTATGGTTCCTTAGGTCGTATTTTATGGTCCGGAAAAATCTTAGGCGATCGGGGTCCGGGGATTTCGGGGCCACTTGAAGGTGTGGGCTAGCACACGAAAATATGGGAATCGGGCATAATTCTAGTTTTTTTGCCGTAAAATGCAAAACATGAGGAAAGCTCATGGCGGGGTCGGTGACTATGGTTCCTTAGGTCGTATTGGATGGCCCGGAAAAATGTTAGTCGTTTGGGGTCCGGGGGTCCCGGGACCACTTGAAACGCGTGGGTTATAACAAACGAAAATATGGGAATCGGGCGAAATTATAGTTTTTTGGCAGAAAAATTCAATAAATGAGGAACGATCATGGCGGGGAGGTGACTATGGTTCCTTAGGTCGTATTTGATGGCCCGGAAAATTTTAGGCTATCGGGGTCCGTGGTGTCCCCGGACCACTTGAAGGCGTGGGATATTGCAAACGAATATATGGGAATGGGGCGGAATTCTAGTTTTTTGGCCAAATAATGCCAAATATGAGGAACGATCAAGGCAGGGCGATGACTATGGTTCCTTAAGTCTTTTTTTATGGTACGGAAATATTTTAGGCGATCGGGGTCTGTGGGGCCTGGGACCACTCGGAATGCGTGGGCTATAGCACACCAAAATATGGGAATCGCGCGGAATTCTAGTTTTTTGACCGAAAAACGCAAAACATGAGGAATGATCATGGCGAGGCAGTGAATATGGTTCATTAGGTCGTATTTGATGGACCAGAAAACTTTTAGATGATCCGGGGGTCCCGGAGTCCCGGGACCACTTGGAAGGCGTGGGCTATATAGCACACAAAAATATGGGAATCGGGCGGAATTCTAGTTTTTTTGCTGAAAAATGCAAAAAATGAGGAACGATCATGGCGGGGCGGTGACTAAGGTTCCTTAGGTCGTATTTGATGGCTCCGAAACATTTTATGCGATCGGCGTCAGGGGTGCCCGGGACCACTCGGAAGGCGAGGGCTATAGCACAAGAAAATATGGGAATCGGGCGAAATTCTAGTTTTTTTGCTGAAAAATGCAAAAAATGAGGAATAATCATGGCGGAGCAGTGACTATTGTTCTTTAGGTCGTATTTTATGGCCCTGAAAAATTTTAGGCGATCGGGGTCCGGGGGTCCCGGGACCACTTGGAAGGCGTGGGCTGCACACGAAAATATGGGAATCGGGCGGAATTCTAGTTTTTTTGCCGGAAAATGCAAAAAATGAGGAACGATCATGGCGGTGCGGTGATTATGGTTCCTTAGGTCGTATATGATGGCCCGAAAATATTTGAGCGGATCGGGGTCCTGGGACCACTTGGAAGGCGTGGGCTGTAGCACACGAAAATATGGGAATCGGGAGGAATTCTAGTTTTTTGGCCGTAATATGCAAAAAATGAGGAACGATCATGGCGGGGTGGTGACTATGGTTCCTTAAGTTTTATTTGATGGCCCGGAAAAATTAAAACGCAAAACAACGTGGAACGGTCATGGCAGGGCGGTATCTATGGTTCTCAAGGTCGTATTTGATGGCCCGAAAATTTTTTAAGCAATCCGCATCCGGGGGTCCTGGCCCACTCGGAATGTGTGGGCTATAGCACACGCAAATATGGGAATCGGACGGAATTCTAGTGTTTTGGCCGTAAAATGCAAAACATGAGGAAAGGTCATGGCGGGGTGGTGACTATGGTTCCTTAGGTCGTATTTGATGGCCCAAAATTGTTTTAGGCAATCCAGTTCCGGGGGGCCCAACCCACTGGGGAGGCGTGGGCTATAGCAAACGAAAATATGGGAATCATGCAAACTTCTAGTTTTTTGGCCCAAAAAGCAAAATATGAGGAACGATCATGGCGGGGCGGTGACTATGGTTCCTTAGTTCGTATTTAATGGCCCGTAAAAATTTTAGGCGATCGGGGTCCGGGAGTCCCGGGACCACTTGGAAGGCGTGGGCTATAGCACACGAAAATATGAGAATCAAGCGAAATTCTAATTTTTTTGGCCGTAAAATGGAAAATATGAGGAATGGTAATGGCGGGGCGG